>NC_052312.1:38600528-38708259 GCF_016432855.1 Salvelinus namaycush
TGGACTCAGCGGAGTCTGAGGCGGCTCCTTTGGCCGCAGCCTCCAACTCTGCTTTCACAGCTTCTGCATAGGTCTGAGCCTGGAGACACTTCTCCCTCAGAGCCTCCAACTCCTCATAGACATGTTCAATCTGGCTCTCCTTCTCTCTCAGGGCCTGCAGCTCTTTGCCCAGCTCTAGAAGCTCACTTTCCCTGAGTGCCAGGCTAGCCTGGCTCTCCTGCAGTTGGCCCTCCAACTCTGTACAAGATGCCTTCTCAGCCTGGACCTCTTCTTTCAGAGCTTGTAATGAGGCCTCAATGTCAGCTGAAAGTACCTGAGAGGGTTCCTCAGCACTGGGAATGGGTTTATCACCTTGTTGTTGTGCTTCATTCTCAGGGGCGGCAAAGTCCACCCAGTCTTCCTGGACCCAATCTCCTGCAGCTGGCTTCTCAATCTTCTCCGCTGCAGCGTTGGTCTCCAGCTCGGCATGTACTTCCTTCTCTGTGCTCACCTCTTTCTGTGCCTGCAGTTCCTCGAGCTCTCTCAGTCTAGTCAACAGCCCATCTCGTTCACCAACCTGCTCCTCCAAACGCTCCAACAGCCCGTTGTACTCTTCCTTTTGCTGTTTTAGCTGTTCGCGGTGGTACCTGTCCTTTTCTTTGGCCTTGCGGATGGTGTCTTTGCGAGAGTCCTGGGCCTCCTGGAGTTTCTTTTGCAGTGTTTCGCAATCTGACTCCAGTGAGGCCACCTGGGACTGCAACCCAGGGATTTCAGCTGAGGTGTCAGCCTCTGGAGTCTGCTGAGCTCCCTCACTCAGCCTTCTGTTCATTTCAAGTGTCTCTTCCAGAACCTGATCCTGCTGGCTGATTTTCTGTTCCAAAACCTCCATGGCCTCTTCTTTGGACCTCAAGGCTTGTCTGAACTCTTCGAGAGTAGTCTCAATTGCCATAACCTCTTGTTTTCTGTCTTTTTCTAAAGCTGGTACACTTGCAGGGGCTTCCACCGTTGCTTTCCCTACCTGTCCTTTCCTTTGATCTGCCTCTTTCTCAAACTCTGTAACTTTTTTCATCAGTTCTTTGCGCTGCACCAGGGCTGCCTGCAACCTCTTTTTAATGGTGGCCACTTGGGTTGTCAGATCCTCTTTGTCCTTTCGCAAACTAGTGAGCTCATCACCATCCTCTACATGACTCTCCCCTGTCGCTTTCTCCTTTTCTCCAGCTTTCTCAAGCTCAATTATCTGCTCCTTCAGTTTCTTGACTTCAGTGCTCATCAGGAACTTCTCCTCATCGGTCTGGAGTAGTTTGGCAGACATGCCATTGCTCAGCTCCATCATCTCCTGCTCTTTCTGGGTGATGCGCAGTTGCAGCTCGTTAATCTCTGTGTCCCTCTCAGACAGTACAGCTTTGGCCATGTCCCTAGCCTGGGAGATGTCCAGTAGGCTGGCCTCCATGTCTTGGAGCTTCTGCTCCAGCTCAGAGGAGGTGATCTCCCCTTCTTCCAGCTGGGCGCTCAGCATCCTGGCCTGGCCCTCCTGCTGAGAGAGAGAGCGCTGAGCCTTGTCCAGGTCTGCATGCAGGGCCTGGATCTGCTGCTCCTTGGAGCGGCCTTCTGTCTGCAGGCTGGCCAGCTGCTCCTCCAGGAGATGCATCTCCATGCTCTGCCTCTCCAAGTCAGAGCCACTGTGCTGGGCCACCGTGTCCATCTCTGACCTGGCTGACTGGAGCTCTTCCTCATATCTCTGGGCCTTGGACTCTGCCTCATCCTTGGCAGCTGCCAGGGACCGAATCTCTTCCTCAAGGCCTTGGGTTCTCTCCTGTGACTCTGAGGCAGCCTCTCTCAGTCTCTGGAGCTCAACCATGAGCTCACTGTACCTGTTCTGCAGCTCATCTGCTAGGGCCTGGGCAAACACCTGTCCAGGGGCAGAGTCAGAGTCAAAGAGGGTCGCCCCCTGCTGGCTGAGGTGCACCTGCACAGTCTCACGGATGATGACTGATGAGGACTCCACCTGGACTGTGGATGTTTCCTGCTCAGAGCTGTTCTCTTCCCAGGATTGCACCTGGAGCTGGCCAAAGCCCTGCAGTATGGGAGGCGACTGCTGACCTTCATCTTGGTTCACAGCCTCTAGGAGGGTCCAGCTGCTGTGGGCCACCTCGGAGTCACTGCTAGTGACCATCTCATCAGAGGAGGCCCCCTTAGATTCTCCGGGAGAGTCAGACTGGGGTTCAATGAGCTCTGGACTGCTCTCGTTATCAGCGGAGACTGACAGGATTGACCTATCCTCTGCCACCAGGGTGGTGTCCTCCTCTTGCGTGTCTTCTAGGAGGTCTGGCAGCACTGTAGGACTGTCGCAGGGGGCCATGGCAGTGTCCTCACTCTGGTCTAGAATCTGATCAGCGCTTACCTTGAACGCATCATTTGAGCCCTGCTCTTCAGCCAGCACAAGACTCTCTCGCAGGGCAGCCAACTCATGGTCTTTCTCCAATAGCTGCTGCTCCAGAGCCAATATTTGGGCTGGGGAAATCAATAAAGATGAAAATTAATAGCCAGCCTAATTAATTCACAATACACAATTAATTGATCATACCTGAAATGCCAAAACAGATATTTTTCATGTACCCCATGCAGGAATTTAAAGCTTCCTAAAATTCGATCCTACCACTGGCACCTCCCAGTAGTTCATGACTAGACCTATATATTATAGATTTCCTTCCAGAATTGTGCTTCTAACTGTTAACAATTCAACAATTGAGATGATTATTGACATACTGTCAACATACTGTCAATACTGTTAATTAAAATACTGTCAATAGTGTTGACATGTCTACTAAACCACCAGTCTTTCAGGTTTAGTTACAGACTGTGTGAAACGGGTAAGGCCTGTAACCGCATCTGCATCACTATGCCAAACTCTGTTGTCAGCGGGGCCTGTGACAGCACACAGTGTCCAATCCTATGCAAACACATCAATAGAGGATGTGTGTGCTGCTGGAAGGACGTATGACTGGTCCTGGTGGTTGGCTTTTAGATTCAGAGAATAAAAACACACATTTTAAAATAGGTCTCCTTACCTTTTTCAGCATCAGTCACTTCTTCCACAGACGGGTCAGTCACACACTGGACCAATGACTCCCTAGCAGCCTAGGAGAGAAAAACAAACGCCTGAGTTATTTCTGAACACACAGAGGGTGTAAACTGTATGACTTAATAATAGATCAATCCCATTGAAGTGGGACTACGTTCAAAATGAAGTGAGTTAACAGTTTCACACAGCTGTAATGTAGTTACACAATAGTTACACTGTAGTTATGATGGGCCTGAAGGTCAGCCCAGGGCTGCAGTCATAACAGAGGATCAGTGGAGAGGCGATTAGCCTTGCCTTGACCCAAATGACAGGAGGACATTCTGCCTCAGCATTATTAAACCCAACCACTGTCTCTGTCCCTCAGGCTGTCCCCTCTGAGATAGATCGTGGCCGACTGACCTGCCCCAGTAGTCAGGGCAGAGACCAGAGAGACTTCCCCACATGAATAAGCATGTGTGACACTCAATGTGCTGACTGGGCAGTCCTCACAGCACAGTGAAATAACAGCACACCAATAGATCATATTGTATTGGACTGCACACACATACAGCACAAATGAGGGTTTGTCGCTTTCTATTGTGACTCCGCACAGTCAACAAATTCTATTTGGGAAGGGAATTGTCTAACAATTATATTGAACATACAGTGCCTTCAGAAAGTATTCACACCCCTTGACTTTTTCCACATTTTGTTGTGTTACAGCCTGAATTTAAAATGTATTAAATTGAAATGTTGTGTCACTGGCCTGAACACAATACCCCATAATGTGAAATTGGAATTATGTTTTTAGACATTTTTCAAATTATTTAAAAATGAAGAGTTGAAATGTCTTGAGTCAATAAGTATTCAACCCCTGTGTTATGGCAAGCCTAAATAAGTTCAGGAGTAAAAATGTGCTTAACAAGTCACATAATAAGTTGCATGGACTCACTCTGTGTGCAATAATAGTGGTTAACATGATCTTTGAATGATTACCTCATCGCTGTACCCCACACATACAATTACCCCTCAGTCAAGCATTGAATTTCAAACACAGATTCAATGACAAAGACCAGGGAGCTTTCCATTGCCTTGCAAAGATGGGAACCTATTGGTAGATGGGTAAACATTTTAAAAGCAGACATTGAATATGCCTTTGAGCATGGTGAAGTTATTAATTACACTTTGGATGGTGTATCAATACACCCAGTCACTACAAAGATACAGGCATTCTTCCTAACTTAGTTGCCGCAGAGGAAGGAAACCGCTCAGGGATTTCACCATGAGGCCAATGGTGACTTTAAAACAGTTACAGAGTTTAATGGCTGTGATAGGAGAAAACTGAGGATGGATAACAACATTGTAGTTACTCCACAATACTAACCTAATTAACAGAGTGAAAAGAAGGAAGCCTGTACAGAATAAAAATATTCCAAAACATGTCTGTTTGCAATAAGGCACTAAAGTAAAACTGCAAAAAATGTGGCAAAGAAATTAACTTTTTGTCCTGAATACAAATCGTTATGTTTGGGGCAAATCGAACACAACACATCACGAAGTACCACTCTTCATATTTTCAAACATGATGGTGGCTGCATCATCTTATGGGTTTGCTTGTCATCAGTAAGGACTGGAGAGTTTTTCAGGATAAAAAGAAACGGAATAGAGCTAAGCACAGGCAAAAACCTTGAGGAAAACCTGGTTCAGTCTGCTTTCCAAAAGAGACAGATTCCCCTTTCAGCAGGACAATAACCTAAAACACAATGCCAATTATAAACAGGGTGGGTCGAGCCCTGAATGGTGATTGGCTGACAGCCGTGGTATATCAGACCGTATAACGTCAGCAGCATACCACTGCTGGCTTGCTTCTGAAGCTAAGCAGGGTTGGTCCTGGTCAGTCCCTGGATGGGAGACCAGATGCTGCTGGAAGTGGTGTTGGAGGGCCAGTAGGAGGCACTCTTTCCTCTGATCTAAAAAATATCCCAATGCCCCAGGGCAGTGATTGGGGACTCTGCCCTGTGTAGGGTGCCTTCTTTCGGATGGGACGTTAAACGGGTGTCCTGACTCTCTGAGGTCATTAAAGATCCCATGGCACTTATTGTAAGAGTAGGGGTGTTAACCCCGGTGTCCTGGCTAAATTCCCAATCTGGCCCTCAAACCATTCACGGTCACCTAATTAATCCCCAGTTTACAATGGGCTCATTCATCCCCCTTCTCTCCCCTGTAACTATTCCCCAGGTCCTTGCTGTAAATGAGAATGTGTTCTCAGTCAACTTACCTGGTTAAATAAATAAATGTAAAAAATAACATGGGTATGACAAAACATTTATTTTTACTGCTCTAATTACATTGGTAACCAGTTTATAATAGCAATACGGCACCTCGGGGGTTTGTGATATACAGCGTTGCGTCGTGCCTAAGAACAGCCCTTAGCTGTGGTATATTGCTTAAATATACACTGAGTGTACAAAATATTAAGAACACCTGCTCTTTCCATGACATAGACTGAACAGGTGAATCCAGGCGGAAGCTATGATCCCTTATTAATGTCCCTTGTTAAATCCACTTTAATCAGTGTAGATGAAGGGGAGGAGACAGGTTCAAGAAGGATTTTTAAGCCTTGAGACAAGTGAGACATGGATTGTGTATATCTGCCATTCAGAGGGTGAATGGGTAAGACAAAAGATTTAAGTGCCTTTGAATGGGGTATGGTAGTAGGTGCCAGGTGCACCGGTTTGCGCAAAGAACTGCAACGCTGCTGGGTTTTTCACACTCAACATTTTACCATGTGCACTAAGAATGGTCCACCACCCAAAGGACATCCAGCCAACTTGACACAACTGTGGGAAGCATTGGAGTCAACATGGGCCATCATCCCTGTTGAACGCTTTCGACACCTTGTAGAGTCCATGCCCCGACGAATTGAGTCGGTTCTGAGCGCAAAAAGGGCGGTGCAACTCAATATTAGGAAGGTGTTCTTAATGTTTTGTTCCTAAGTGGCCTAGTTACAGTTGACTTAAATCGTCTTGAAAATCTATGGCCACACTTGAAAATGGCTGTCTAGCAATAATCAACAACCAACTTGACAGTGCTTGAAGAATAAAAATAAAAATGCAAATATTGTACAATCCAGATGTGCAAATCTCTTAGAGACTTACCCACAAAGCCTCACAGCTGTAATCGGTGCCGAAGGTGATGCTAGCTGTATTGACTCTGGGTGTGAATACTTATGTAAATGAGATATTTCTGTATCTCATTTTCAATAAATGTAGTAACACTTCTAAAAACATGTTTTCACTTTCTCATTATGGAGTATTGTGTGTGAATGGGTGAGAGCAAAAAATATATTTAATCCATTTCGAATTCAGGCTCTAATACAACAAAATGTGGGTTATGGGTCAAGGGTTATGAATACTTTCTGAAGGCACTGTAATTTCCCTGTCTGACATAAATAGATGCCATATATTAACCTAGGTCTTTGTTCATTGGTCATAGTTTTTTTGGCATTGCATAACTTCTCAAATAACGAGCCTTGTAAGACATCAATCAATAGCTTGTCTTTTACACAGATGAAAATGAGCCCACCATTTGGTCAAATTACTGAAACAGACGAAGAACATTAGAGAATCTAGCAATGGGTACAACAGACTGAAGAGTCTGGTCATTTGGGGCTCACAGATAATAAACCATATAAGCTATTTCTCCCAAAGTACATTTTGATGTTTATTTTCAGGTTATTACAGGATTCAAAACAAGCTTACAACATGTGCTACCTTAATTAATTTAGTAGTCGTAACAATACCCTAAATTAATTTAGTGCGTCTGACTGCTCACCATTCCAATTTGCTGCTCCAGCTGTTGTATCCTAGCAACAGCCTCTTCGCCTTCTGCAGTGCGCTTATCCAGTTGTTCTGAAAGAAAAACACAATTATTAAATACGCTGCAAGCAAGCCACTTGTTAGGGTATCATGAATGCTTTACACTTATAAACGGAACCTGCATGATAGTGTATTTGGTTCCCTTACCTTGCAATGTCTCCATAGTGTGGGTGACCTGGGCGCAGCGTTGCTCGCTCTCCCTCTGCTCCACCCTCAGCCTCTCCAGCCGGGCCTCCAGGGCCTGCAGTGTATCCAGGCACAGGGCCGGGTCAGTGGAAACAGGGCTGTCCTCCTCGGCCCCCTCTCCAGCCAGAGAGCGCAGGCCTGTCAACAACTCAGCCAGGGCCTCTCCTGCCCTTTGCCCCTCTCCATGCTCCTCTCTTAAGGCAGCAAGCTCCTTCTCCAACCTGGCTACTTCTCTGTTGGTCACTTCCTCCCGCTCTCTAGTGGCCCACTCCAGTTTCACTGTCAGCTCCTCCATCTGGGCTGCTCTGTCTCTCTCTGAAGCCTCCAAACTGGCTAGCTGAGCAGCTCTGTCGTGCTCTGAGGCCTCCAGGTTGGCTAGCTGGGCTGCTCTGTCCTGCTCGGAGGCCTCCAGGTTGGCTCGGAGGGCCACCAGCTCTGCCTCGGCCTGGCTAGACCACCCAGCCCACTGCTGCCTCTCCTCCTCCCTCTGCCTGCTAGCCTCAGCCAGCTCCTGCTCCCTATGCCTGCCAGCCTCAGCCAGCTCCTGCTCCCTATGCCTGCCAGCCTCAGCCAGCTCCTGCTCCCTCTGCCTGCCAGTCTCAGCCAGCTCGTCCTCCATCTGGTGGAACTGAGCCGTGAGGATCTGCAGAGAGAAGGAGGGAGAGTTAGAGATAGAGGTAGAAGTAGAGGTAGAGAGAGAGGCAGAGAGAGAGAGACAGAGAGGCAGAGAGGGGCAGAGAGGGCAAGAGAGGCAGAGAGAGAGAGAGGGAAAGAGAGGCAGAGAGAGAGAGAGAATGAAGACAGATGAAGGACGGGGACGGTAAGGTCTACAACGAGAAATGCTCTGCTGTGCCAGTAAAGCAGTGATTTTGCATTTAGATGAGAAATTAGTCTGCCCCTCAGCCCTTATGTAACATGCAACTTGTCAATCACCAAATGTACTTACTCAATCAGTGTCACTCCGCTGTCACACTAGTAACTTGGTGAATAATGTAATACAGTACTCTGTGTCAGTCTCTTCAGATGGGCTCATTTTGCCCAAGGGTCAGTCAGGTTGCATTGTTATTCTATTGTGGGACCTTCATTGAGAAAACACCATTCCCACTATGGCTCTACACTGACCAGCACAGTAGAGCGTGTCTGTACCTGTTTCTGCTGGTCGGCATTGTCCAGCTCCCCCTGCAGCATCTCCAGCACCTGGCAGCGTGACCGCATGGCTTCCTCATGCTCCTCACAACGCCGCTGGGCTGCACGTAGAGCCTAGCAACACACACACTAAGGGCTTGGGTACAGGCTAAAAACAGTGTATAGGACCTGGCCTGTATGAGGGAGTGTAGAGTGAGTCAGAGAATGAAGTTTGTACCTGCTGTACTTGCTGCAGCTCGGCGTCGTTCTGCCTCTGCACTGTGACCCTCAGCAGCTCGTCCTCATGCTTCTGGATCTGCTCCTGGAAACGCACGTCCTTTTCACAGACAACTGCCTGAAGCACACGAACCTAAAAGAATGACACATCTCTGCAGTCAGCTGAAGGGCCCTTTTTTATAATACAATGCAATCCGGAACATTTTCATTGAAAATGGTTAGAGTGACAAGGAAACTGGCACCTGCTCCGTGTGTACGGCTTCCTTTTCACACAGGGCCTGTTCGGACATCTGGAGACGCTCCTCGAGGTTCTTCGTCGAGGTCGAGACCTCACTGAGCTGCTTCCTCAGCTCCTGGAGTTCCTCCTCCACAGCAGGAGCTGAGCCGGTGAAGGAGCTGTCTGGAGAGCTCTTCAGGAAATAGACAAGGATTTCAAAATGTTATTGATGACAAAATAGTCTAGTGTAGACCAAACTGGCTGTAAAGAATCTACATCATTTTAACTGAATACATAACAGCTAAAATACACATCAGAACCATGCTTATTGAACGTGGAGTTATTTGAACTCAGCTAAAGGACTTACTGCTGCTCCCTCCTGCCCCTTGAGGTCAGCAATTTGTTTATTCAGAGTAGCCATCTTGGCTTTGGCCTGCAGCTTCAGTTTAGTGAAGCGTGCCTCCGCTGTCTCCCTTTCGCTCTGTAAACACACCAACAAACACAGCATTGAAACTTGTGTTCCAGCAACAACAGCATCCTCTCAGTATACTTCTGACCACAATCATTATTTGACAAGAAGTGCATCAAATATGAATATTTCATGAACCCAACCCACACAGGAGAGAAAGAAAATCGAAGCTATGCATTGAGGGCACATCCATATAAAACCACTGCATTCATGTCTCACACACGCATACAAAGTCAAATCAATACACGCACGCACGCACGCACGCACGCACGCACGCACGCACGCACGCACGCACGCACGCACGCACGCACGCACGCACGCACGCACGCACGCACGCACGCACGCACGCACGCACGCACGCACGCACGCACGCACGCACGCACGCACGCACGCACGCACGCACGCACGCACGCACGCACGCACGCACGCACGCACGCACACACACACACACACACACACACACACACACACACACACACACACACACACACACACACACACCAGAGGGAGCAGCCCCCTATCTACATTGACGGGACAGTAGTGGAGAGGGTGGAAAGTTAAGTTCCTCGGCGTACACATCACGGACAAACTGAAATGGTCCACCCACACAGACAGCGTGGTGAAGAAGGCGCAGCAGTATGCCAACATACTGACTCAACTCCAGCCACTTTAATAATGGAAAAATTGATGTAATCAATTTATCACTAGTCACTTTAAACAATGCCACTTTATATAATGTTTTCATACCCTACATTACTCATCTCATATGTATATACTGTATTCTATACCATCTACTGCATCTTGCCATCTTGATGTAATGTATCACTAGTCACTTTAAACAATGCCACTTTATATAATGTTTTCATACCCTACATTACTCATCTCATATGTATATACTGTACTCTATACCATCTACTGCATCTTGCCTATGCCGTTCGGGCATCACTCATTCATATATTTTTATATACATATTCGTATTCATTCCTTTACACTTGTGTGTATAAGGTAGTTGTTGTGAAATTGATAGGTTATATTACTTGTTAGATATTACTGCATGGTCGAAACTAGAAGCACAAGCATTTCGCTACACTCGCATTAACATCTGCTAACCATGTGTCAATTTGATTTGATTTGACACACACAAAGTCAAAACAATACATGCAGGCCCATAAAACCAAAGGAAAACACTCCCACCTGTACCCAGGTCTCACCTTGAGCTGGGTTTCGAAGGTGGCCAGCTGGCTGTCCTTATCTCTGACCACCTCCTTGAGATGCACTGTCAGCTGCTCCAGATGGGCCAGCCTCTCCAGGGGCTCCTCCTCCACCCCAGGCCCAGACTCCTCAGGGGCCCCGGGGGCATCTCCAGGGGGAAGCTGGGGGACCAACATATCCTGCAACAGAGCCACAGAGAAGAAGAGTGGATACAAATATGGGGACTTGGAGAACATTAAGGCCTCCAACGGTGATTCGTTAGAGCAGGGTTTCCCAAACTGGGTCCTGGGGCCCCCTCCCCCTGGGTGCACGTTTTGGTTTCTGCTCTAGCACTACACAGCTGATTCAAATCATCAGAGCTTGATGATGAGTTGGTTATTTGAATCAGCTGTGTAGTGCTAGAGCAAGAACCAAAATGTGCACCCAGGGGGCCCCAGAACCGAGTTTGGGGAACCATGTGTTAGAGTGCTGATCAGTTTTGCCTTTTAGATCACAATGGATTTATTATTATGGACAGAGAGGAGCTGATCCTAGTTAAACACTACTACTCTGAGACAGTTGATAAATATGGGCCCAGGACAGAAAACATGTGCCGTGTTATGTAAGCTTGTGAGGGGTTGAGGGAGTCTCTCTTACCTGAGGGGCTCCATCGGGGGGCTCGTCCCCAGACAGCTCCTGCAGGACGTTGGTAAAGCCCTGCGACAGCCGGCTGAACATGTAGCCGAAACTGGTGGTACAAGACAGAGACATTAGGCCTTTATCTGGACAGGTGGGACCTGGGTCATGGTCAGCAGGTTTCAAAAGATCCTACCCAAAAAGGTCCTTCAAGATGTCCTACCTAAACTTTCCAAATATATTTTGTGGCTTTCATATCTTCTGAGTCCATAGATGCCACAACAAAATAAATGATAAGCTTATCAATTTTTTTTTTTTTAAATGGTGAATATTCCATGCAGTGTTTCTTACCATGCAAGATCCCTGATCAAAGTAAACCCATGTCCTAACATGATACTTTCACCTTGGTTTGACATGTTAGATATGAGATTTCTGAGAGATGCCCAAGATTCTAGAGTTTTTACATTGAGGGTTCTGTCTCAATCAATCAGTACTTATAAAGCCCTTTTTACATCAGCAATTGTCACAAAGTGATTATACAGAAACCGGATCAAAAAATCTCCATGGAGTTTGCATTATGATGCATTTACAATGTTAGCGCCCCTGTTATGTTATGATTCTCATTTCTGTGTATAGAAATGATTTAAGACAAAAACATAGGTTGACTAAAATAATCAATGGAAATAAGTGCAGTGGATGATAACAATTGAGAACTGTGAAATCATAGAATGAGGGTTCCTGGACAGTCAATCACTGGAGGCCCCTCGGAGGACCATCCCCCTCAGTGAATTTCATAAAAATTATGACATTTTCAAAAAGTTAACCTTTTTAGATCAAACTATACTAAATATATTCACGTCACCAAATAATTGATGAAAACACACTGTTTTGTAATGAAGGTCTACAGTAGCCTCAGCAGCCCTCAGCATGTTAGCACCATAGTGTATCTGGAGGACAGCTAGCTTCTGTCCTTCTCTGGGTACATTGACTTCAATACAAATCCTAAGAGGCTCATGGTTCTCACCCAGTTCCATATACTTACACAGTAATTATGACAACTTCCGGAGGACGTCCTAGAAACCTATCACAGCATGAACTGACATGTTGTCCTTGCAATCAAAGGATCAGAGAATGAATCTAGTACTGAAAGCATAAGCTACAACTAGCTAGCACTGCAGTGCATAAAATGTGGTGAGTAACATTAGTTGACTCAAAGAGAGAGAAAGACAGTAGAACGGTTAACAAAATAATTTATTCAAAAAATTAAGGAAAAGTAAGAGTGTTGTATTTTATTTGTGTTACTTTCACTTACTTGGCTAGCGAATGCAGCTAGCTAGTTAAGTGTACTCAAACAGAGAGGGATTCTATGTTAGCTAGCTGGCTATGGCTAAACAACACTGGATTTCTTCCAAGTCAAGGTAAGCTTCTTTTAATTTTTGTTTTACTTATTGCCACCGGGCCCACCAGTTCATTTATGGAAAGAAACTGGTGAAAAAAGACCTGAATTTGTCCAATAGAAATTCACATTTGCAACTGTCAGCTAGATGCAGGCAAGAGTGTGGAAGGCTGTATTGACTGTGTCAGTCTGTCACCTTGATTCTCCACCTCATTCATAGGCTAGGTTGTAGCAACCTCACGATGGGTACAGGGGAAATTAATGTTACATTGAGCTGGGTGAATGTGTCATCCGATATGCTGTAATAGAAATAAGGCCATACTCATAAAAATGTATCATCCTCCATCATCTTAAATGGCACCGACCGCCACTGCAGTCAATCATCCTTTGTGCCAATAATATACCTGTGGCAACATACATTTACGGGCATTATTGTTATTGCGACCCAGATAGTTCGTGCAGAGGGCCTCGAGGTTCGAATGTCACCCGAAGAGCCGAACACTGCCGAACAATAGGGCCACTCGACTGCGGCTGCGTCACTTCGTTTTGCCCACTACTCCTGAACAGCAGATTATGGGGAGAAATGGATGGCTTACTTTCTGAACATTTTGACAGTGCTGTCTCCAACCATAGTAAGAGTATTTGATGTATATACATACATCGGAATTATGATGTATTGGTTGCGCTTGTATTAAAAACAGCACAGTAGACAATCTCAGAGAGAAAGCGAACGAGTTAGCTTTTCAGTGCACGTAGACAAGCAGCTAGCTAGCTGGCTAACAACGATAACAATATTGTCTAAAGATATCGCCGTGCCTTGTTTTTTTTGGAGCGTGTGGCAGCTGTTCTAAATTGCAACTCTGGGAACGGTGTGCTGATAGTTGAAAGAATGAGCGACTAACCTGTATGAGAGCTTCTCAGATTTCTGTTTATGCTTTGTATTTGATAAATCTCCTCTGCTGTATTTCTGTGCATAGCCACATCACCAAACATCCCGGAAACAAAACTTGCAGAACATCGATTGGCCAGTGGAGGATTGCGCAACAGTAAGGGGGAGTCTGTAAATTCCGACCATTTACCATTTTTGTAGAGACCGTTTTAGGGACATGGACATTTAAAAAAACGAAAAATGTGCAACATGCGCCAAAACACAATTTTTTTTACAAGATAATGTTTTTGTCTTTTTATACCACGATTACCCTTCTGATCCATTTTCGTTTGGAACCACACTGCTGAATTTATTAGGATGGGGCCGGGTCATGACCCACGGGTCAATCTGATCATCAACAATGGAAGACAACTTGGACGAAGCCTTCTCCTACTTGCACACTACACCACAGTGTTTGTGACCTTTGTGAGTCGCTCTGTGAACTGGTTCGTGCAGATGCTAAAGTGGACCACACTGTTTGCAAGGTACACCGCGTCCGTCTTTGACTCTGTCTACAGACACCTGCATTGGTGGCGTAGAAGGGACGGTGGAGGGGTTGCCAAGCAGATCTGCCCCAGCCCTGACACAAAATCAGGGTGACCAGAGTAAACATGTCAAGTCCCTTTAAACCTGAAGAAGTCTTAGAATGATTGAGAGTTTTAACCTTAAACCCTATCACTAACCGGACAGCCTGCTCAAGACATCAAATCAGAAGATCTCACTGATCTTTTGGGGAAATTAAGTGCAACAGTGGTGAGAAAGTTGAAGTAGAATGGAAAGAGCAACTTACTGAAGTCATTCAGTTTGAGCATTTCATTTTTTAATTCCTTACGCTATTACTAACAGTCTAGTGTTTTACAGTATATGCATGTATTGGTTGCATGTGTATTCCTTGTACTGTAATGCCAATATGAAAGTTACATGTTTGAATATTCATATCATAAACTGCTATAATAATGTTCAAGGAAAGCTTCTCCAAAACCACTAACAGGAGGGGAAGAATTGGGCATTAAACACACTATTGTAACACTTTTCTAAAGGGTATAACGTCAATTCAACTACACTACCCACCTATAAACTGTCATTTGTAACATGTATAGGATGTACAGTATAGGGGTCTAACTCTAAGCAGCTATTTTGTCCCATAGCCAGCTATTCATGTGACTGTAAATAACTAAGAAGTATGTTTCCTGGGCCACCAGACAAGGAATGGGTCTTTCACATTCTAATCTCGTTACCCAGAACCAAGTCTACTCGATTACATTCATGTTCAGTCTGTCACAAGACTATTCCTATATTATACTGTGTCGATCAGTAATTCGAACCACTATTGAGTTGAACGAATACAGAATTGTCTTTCTCTATGCTTATAATGTGTATCCTTTTATTATTGTATTCTTTTTTACTTATTTTATTTGTACAAACTGTGAAAGTACTATATGAATGGCACCATTGTGTTCAAAATCATGCCAACAATAATCCCTACAGTTGCAAATGTGTTGACTGTTTTCTGTTCTTAAATCCCTATTTCAACCACTCATGTACACTGAGTATACCAAACATTAGGAACTCCTTCCTAATATTGAGTTGCACCACCCCCTTTGCCCTCAGAACAGCCTCAATTCGTCACGGCATGGACTGACTCTACAAGGTGTCGAAAGCATTCCACAGGGATGCTGGCCCATGTTGACGCCAATGCTTCCCACAGTTGTCAAGTTAGCTGGATGTCCTTTGGGTGGACCATTTTTGTTACACACAGGAAACTGTTAGTGTGAAAAACCCAGCAGCATTGCAGTTCTTGACACAAACCGGTGTGCCTGGCACCTACTACCATACCCCATTCAAAGGCACTTAAATCTTTTGTCGTCCCCATTCACCCTCTGAATGGCACACACACACTCCATGTCTCAAGGCTTAAAAATCCTTCTTTAACCTGTCTCCTCCCCTTCACCTACACTGATTGAAGGGGATTTAACAAGTGACATCAATTAGGTTTCCTAGACTGACCAGGTGAAAGCTATGTCATGGAAAGAGGTGTCCTTAATGTTTTGTATCCTCAGTGTGTATCACAGGTGTCAAACTCATTCCACAGAGGGCTGAGTGTCTGCAGGTTTTCGCTCCTCCCTTGTACTCGATAGAGGAATTAAATCAAATCAAAAAATTTGTCACATGCGCCGAATACAACGGGTGTAGATCTTACAGTGAAATGCTTACTTACAAGCTCTTAACCAACAATGCAGTTTTAAGAAAACATTTAAATGAATAAAGTAACAAATAATTAAAGGGCAGCAGTAAAATAACAATAGCGAGGCTATATACTGGGGGCACCGGTTAGTCGAGGTAATTGAGGTAATATACATGTGGGTAGAGTTATTAAAGTCACTTATGCATACATAATAAGAGAGTAGCAGCAGTGTAAAATAGGGGGGGGGGGGCAATGCAAGTAGTCTGGGTAGCCATTTGATTAGAGGTTCAGTAGTCTTATGGCTTGGGGTTAGAAGCTGTTTAGAAGCCTCTTGTACCTAGACTTGGTGCTCCGGTACCGCTAGCCGTGCGGTAGCAGAGAGAACAGTCTATGACTTGGGTGGCTGGAGTCTTTGAATTTTTTTAGGGCCTTCCTCTGACACTGCCTGGTATAGAGGTCCTGGATGGCAGGAAGCTTGGCCCCAGTGATGTACTGGGCTGTACGCACTACCCTCTGTAGAGCTTTGCGGTCGGAGGCCGAGCAGTTGCCATAACAGACAGTGATGCAACCAGTCAGGATGCTCTCAATGGTGCAGCTGTAGAACCTTTTGAGGATGCAAAACCCATGCAAAAATAGGTTTTGTCGTGCCCTCTTCACGACTATCTTAGTGTGCTTAGACCATGTTCGTTTGTTGGTGATGTGGACATCAAGGAACTTGAAGCTCTCAACTTGCTCCCCTAAGGTCACCAACTAGTAAGGAACTCCCCTTACCTGGTTGTTTAGGGTTCTATTGAAAGGAAAAAACAAAAACCTGCAGACACTCAGCCCCCCCATGGAATGAGTTTGACACCCCTGGTCTAGATAAAGCCTTTAAAGATGGAATACACATTAGGGGAAACTGCACCACTGTCTCTCAAATTTGGCAGTACGTGTCCCCAGCACAGTACGTGTCCTCCGCTTCTTGATATGCCACACTTGTCAGGTGGATGGGTTACCTTGGCAAGGGAGAAATGTTCACTAACAGGAATGCAAACAAATTTGTGCATATGGAAAAATTCGGGGATCTTTTATTTCAGCTCATGAAACATGGGATCAACACTTTACATATTGCGTTTATAATTTTGTTCAGTATAGTAATATCCCAAACGGATATGAAAGTTTCACCATTAAGGATTCCAGCTTTAAGAACCAGTAAAGCAAACTGCTTCAGGATGGGATTTCTGTGAAAGCTACAGCATGTACTCTGTACTGTAGTCCAAGTAAGAAACTTCTAATCGAATCTAGGATGTGCCACAATGTTCTATCTGGGCCTAAGCACCACAGTTGAAGTACTTTATTGTGCATTATGCTAAATACACTGCTTGTCTGGCATCAATGTTGCTGTTGGGCTGCATGAAGAATCAAAGTCTGGCACTGTAATACACAAAGCATTGTCTTGTGGTCATGATGAAGTTATTAATGAGTAATGACCTGAGCCTACTTGGTCTATGAATGTGAAGGAATCTCAATAAACCAAACTAAACACAAAACTGTGTGACATTCTTTACTATTTTCTTCCCTTTCCAGTCAAATGCCACACAGACACATGGTCATGATTGACGTAGGCTTGCAAATAGGTGAGAACATGAAATGATTCCAGATTGTTAGAGAACTTTTTGTCACCCTAAGAGTTACAGTCTGTTGTTGCCGTTTTAAAGAGCTGTCTTCAATGAAAACAGTTTCCAGAAACAGTAGCATTTACTTTACAATTGCTGATCCAGAGAAGCAATGCATATGTTCATATGTATGACTAATGATGCTGCAGTGCATTCAGTGGTGGAAAAAGTACTCAATTGTCATACTTGAGTGAAAGTAAATGCGATACATCAAATTCCTTCGATTAAGAAAACCAGATGGCACACTCCAACACTCAGCCATCATTTAGAAACCGTATTTGTTTAGTGAGTCTGCCTGATCAGAGGCAGCAGGGTTGACAATGCTTTATAGTGATAGGTATGTGAATTGGACCATATTGCTGTCCTGCCTTAGCATTTGAAATGTAAAAGTTGTCAAAAATATAAATAGTAAAGTACAGACACCCCAAAAAATTACTTAAGGTCCAATGCAGCAATTTTTATCTCAATATCAAATCATTTCTGGGTAACAATTAAGTACCTTACTGTGACTGTTTAATTAAAATTGTCAGAGCAATTTCTCAAGCAAGAATTTTGCTAGGACTGTCTGGGAGTTGTCTGAGTGGGGAGGGGAAAACTGAAAATTAGCTGTTATTGGCCGAGAGGTTTTGAACTCTTTCTTTTTGGTCTATTAAATCATTTACAGCTTGGTGATGTCACCAGGCAGGCCAACACTCCATCCCACCAAAACAGGCTGAAATTTCAGGCAGTCTTTTCAAACAGCTCTTACACTAAAAATACTATAATTTTCACAGTAATATTCCAATCTCAGTGTGGAAATATATATAAAAACACAGGAATATCACGTTTTTGACTGCACTGGGTCTTTAAATAGTACTTATCAGTTTGGGAAGAGAATACCAAGGTGTTAGTCAGCGTCCCTGTCCCATGGTTGGTGGACAATGTACAGTCCTCCTTTCCTCCAATGGGACCATAAGCCCTTTATCAGCTGCTGCACCTGGGTTACAGCCAATTAGAGACAAGGAGAACACAACAGGGTGTGGCCCGTCCGACCTGATACAAAAGCCCCCGGCCGGTGCCCACCTCCTCCCCAGGTCCCATCGTTGTGTGACTGTGAAGAGCGATACCCTCCGCTTCACAGTAGACCAATAGGGCTCTTAAGGCGACCGCCAACCTCGTCTTTCGACACTTCACAACACAGTCACATCACAACACAGTCAGTCGACTCTACAAACATGGGTAACTCTACAGGATCCACCGTGGAAGATCTCCAGGCTGTGGAGAAGCACCTCTGGTATAAGAAGTTCATGACCGAGTGTCCTTCGGGTCAGCTCACCCTGCATGAGTTCAAGCAGTTCTTTGGGCTCCGGGGACTGGATGCTGAGGCCAACGCCTACATCGAGCAGATGTTCCGCACGTTCGATATGAACAAGGTAAGACTATGCGGCATTCATTGAACCGAGGTTGCTTGCAAAGGGGATGCTATAGGCTAAAATGGGCTTTACATTTATATGTCAAAGTAGGAATGCCTCAGGCACACTCAAAATGCTGAAGGGGACATCTTACCAACAGAGGTACATATAAGGATATGATTGGCTGTATTGTAAAATCTATGCACTAATTACAAGTGCACCTAAATATATAGTATTGTCATAATGCCACTACTCGAATAAGACCCCTAGTTCTCCATTTCCAAAAGCTAAAGTACATTTTAAACCAGAAGGTATCTAGTTAAACATAGGGAATCTCTTGAATCCAAGGGTTTTGTTTAGACTAGTCTTCCAGATGAGTTTGAAGAAGCTAATCGTCTCACAAGTACTAAGGCTCAATTTACACAACTATATTTAGTAACCCTGTCACCTTTGATTATAATATTATAATAGGCTGGGATTGGATTCACATGCGATTTAGTATGAGGATTATTTTGAGAGACAAGTTGTCAATATCTCTGTGGTAGGAGTGCAGTCTGAGCTTATCTGTTATTTCTCTCTTTAGAAAGACAGCACCAGATTCTGGTATTCTCCAGTACATTCTGGTTGATTTCAGAATCAATTCAATTTCAGCATCAGAGACAGCTGATTTTAATTAGTGATAACTTCTATGAAAGTTTACTGACGGAACATGATGCATGTGAACAGTTGGTTACACTGATCAGAATATTGAATGTTCACTTCAAAGTAATTACGTGAATCTCCCTTTTATGACATTGAAGCCTAAGGAATGTCCAGATCTCAAGAGCTGTGTGCCAGAATAGACCTTCGTCTTTTGAGTTTCCCATTTTTGTCAGTAGCTAGTAGTTTTATGGGTGTAGCTGAGGAGGTTGGTACTATGGTACTATTCCCTGGGGACAGAACTGAGTGACTAACTGCTATTTTCAGATCTTCAGGACAGTGCAGTGAACAGGGCTGGTAATTATGTTATTATAAAACGGGATGTTTGAATCCTGGATGCTGATTAAGTGCAGTATGACAATCTTAGATTGTGCACATCGGCTGCGTTTAAACAGGCAGCCCAATTCTGATATTTATTTTCAACTAACTGGTATTTTTTCGACCAATCACAGATCTTTTTCAGAGCTGATCTGATCAGAGACCAATTAGTGAAAAAAAGATCAGAATTGGGCTGCCAGTGTAAACGCAGCCATAGTTAAGTGAGGGAGGGTGTCAGTGTAAAGCTGAGGGAAGTGCGACTCATTTGGGTTGACCCAGAGGGCACTAATGCTTCCAAGTAATTTTGTAGGATCTTAAATGGGAGCCAGTTTTCTACAGCAGGAAAATAATCCTATAGCAACACGAAATGTGAATTATGTGGATTATAATTAATGGACATTTTTTTGAAGGGGTTGATACGTTTTTCATAAGAGAAAATCAAGTCTGAAATGTCAAAGAGGAAATTAAACTTCAGAAGCCTTTTTAAACCTCAAATACACTAGATTTAAAAAGTCTTACATTGCAGGAAAGTTAACCTGCAACAGGGTGATCAAATTAAGATCCTACATCTGTAGGTCTTGCCACGGCCTTGGCACAGATCAGTGTGGAGATAATCCCCCAGCGATTATACATAGTTATCATCCCTGATAATGGATCTTCTAAGCAGAACATGACCACCTACATCTTGAAGAGATGACTGAGATGGTAAAAAGAGACGTTCCAACTAACACGCTTTCCTTTTTACAGGATGGCTACATAGACTTCTTGGAGTATGTGGCTGCTCTGAGCCTGGTGATGCGGGGTAAAATGGAACATAAGCTCCGCTGGTACTTTAAGCTGTATGATGTGGACGGCAACGGGTGCATTGATCGAAGTGAGCTGCTAAACATCATAAAGGTATAGAGACCAGTCCAGAAACGCAGTGCTGAGCAATGGAATCTGTATCACACAAAGGCATGCAGGCTAACTATTGCCTTTTGTCTTCTTCAGGCTATCCGTGCAATCAATGGGAATGAAAACCAGGAAGTTGATGCGGAGGAGTTCACCAACCGGGTGTTTGATAAGATAGATGTCAACGGAGATGGCAAGTGTCCACTTATTTTTTGTCACAGACTTGTAGGGTTGCGAGTTCTGTCCCTTTCCAATTCAGGTTAACAACCTCTTAACCTTGTCTTCTACCCATCAGGGGAGCTGTCTTTGGAGGAGTTTGTGGCGGGGGCTCACACTGACGAAGACTTCATGGAAGTGATGATGAAGACCTTGGATCTCACCCACATAGTCGCCATGATCCACAATCGGAGGCACAGTGTTTAGAGTCTGCCCTCAGACACCTCCATCTCCACTCTCCATTGTAATAGACTGCAGAAGGGCCACATAGGAACTGAGCCATGAGCCCTCTCAAAAGATCTAGCCCAGATTTGTATAAAGACAATCTTTATCTTAGCAATGCTGAAGGGCCATGCTTTGAATGCATTCTTTGTTGTCGGAATTCACAAGAGGTTGAATGACGATGAAAAATGCCCTTTGCCTACATACAAATGACTCAGTCAACCATCGCTGGCTGGTTAGTGCCCTTGTGCATGATCTAAATCTCTGAGAGGTCTACATAATGAGAGAGAGATCATCTCTCACACCGTCAGCTGAATTGGAGACCCAACTAGGTCATAACATAAGGAGGGTGAAGGATAGAGGGTGGAGGGAGTGGAGTGGGGTGGAGACTACCCATTATAACCCATGCATTCCTGACAAAAAATAATTATATATATATATATATATATATACACATACATACATATATATACACACACATTTTTAAATCCCTCATCCACCTCAGAGACAGATTCCTGTAGGGAAATTATCCTTTCCAAACCTATCTTTTGGACCAAACTCTCTTATTCAGTTGAGTGGTTCCTCTATATGACTATGTGCCCAGGTTCTATTGGTGGAAGTTATAATTCACCTACTTTCCTCCCAGTACAGTCAGCTGTCAGCTCAAATATGACTAGAACCCATTTTGTGCCATGATTAAACAGTCCAGTTCCTCAAGAAACAGGTACTTCCACAAGTTAGGGATCTTAACTTTATGATACTTGTCACAAAATGCACTTAATAAAAAAATAAGACCAGCATGTTTTAACATTGCACTGGCTGTTAGGAGATTAAAGTTTGCATTTTCAGACCTTCATTAATTTGAAGGAATATCTTAACAGAACTACATTCTAATGTTTTCCCTACAAGACAGTAAAATGTAAAAAAAAAAAAAATTGTGCAAATTTGTTTCTGTGAGTGTGTGAGACATTATGCATGAATGATCAATGCTCTCGCCTAGTGGGCATTAGAATTACCTTTATATACAGTAGCAGTCAAAAGTTTGGACACCTACTCATTCAAGACTTTTTCTTAATTTTTTACTAACACATATGGAATCATGTAGTAACCAAAAAGTGTGCAAATCAAAATATTTTATATTTGACATTCTTCAAAGTAGCCACCCTTTGACTTGATGACAGCTATGCACACTCTTGGCATTATTTCACCCAGCTTCATGAGGTAGTCACCTGGAATGCATTTCAATTAACAGGTGTGCCTTGATTACTTTATAATTTTTTATTTATTTCCTTCTTAATGCGTTTGAGACAATCAGTTGTGTTGTGACAAGGTAGGGGGGTATATATAAGAAAGCCCTATTTGGTAAAAGACCAAGTCCATATTATGGCAAGAACAGCTCAAATATGCAAAGAAAAATGACAGTCCATCATTACTATTAAGACATAAAGGTCAGTCAATACGGAACATTTCAAGAACTTTGAAAGTTTCTTCAAGCGCAGTTGCGAAATCCATCAAGCGTTGATGAAACTGTCTCTCATGAGGATCGCCACAGGAAAGGAAGACCCAGAGTTACCTCTGCTGCAGAGGATAAGTTCATTAGTTACCAGCCTCAGAAATTGCAGCCCAAATAAATGCATCAAAGTTCAAGTAACAGACACATCAAGACTGTGAAATCATGCCTTCATGGTCAAATTGCTCCAAAGAAACAACTACTAAATGACACCAATAAGAAGAAACTTGCTCGGACCAAGAAACATAAGCAATGAACATTAGACTGGCGGAAATCTGTCATTTTGGTCTGATGAGTCCAAATTTGAGATGTTTGGTTCCAACCACTGTCTTTGTGAGACACAGAGTAGGTGAACGGATGATCTCCGCATTTGTGGTTCCCACCGTGAAGCATGGAGGAGGTGATGTGATGGTGTGGGGGGTGTGCTTTGCTGGTGACACTGTTGGTAATTTATTTAGAATTCAAGGCACACTTAACCAGCATAGCTAACACAGCGTTCTGCAGCGATACACCATCCCATCTGGTTTGCCCTTAGTGGGACTATCATTTGTTATTCAACAGGACAATGACCCAACACACCTCTAGGCTGTGTCAGGGTTATTTGACCAAAAAAGAGAGTGATGCATCAGATGACCTGGCCTCCATAATCACCTGACCTCAACTCAATTGAGATGGTTTGGGATGAGTTGGACCGCAGAGTGAAAGAAAAGCAGCCATCAAGTCCAACAATATTTTCACACTCCACAGCTTTAATTGCTCGCTATTGTTTTAGAAACCAAAATGCCTAACAGACATTACAGTCTCTGTGGCGTAATGAGGGAGACAGGGAGGTGAGTCACAAGCCAGACTGTGCCAATATGGTTTCCATGACAACCATGACCCATTTCCATGGTAACACACATCCATAAAGCACTACAAAAAGGTTACGCAGTACTTACATGGATCTGAATGAATCTGGAAGGAGGAACACAGACCATGGCAATCTGACAGTCAGCAGCATGTAAAATATGAATAAATATGCCGGTTGATATATAGAAAACACCCAAACCAAATAAAAAGGAGAAGAGGTCACAGTCAGTCAGGGTGAGGACCTAAAACCACCAAAACTCCCCTTGTGGATCTGACTGTACTGGCTTTACCTCTGCATACAGACAGGACAGACTGCACTGTGCTGCGCTGGACAAAGGCCTTTAATCATCTCTAAAATACAGCCGCAGCTTGCAGGCACATCCCAAAGCTGGTTCAAGAGGAGGCCATTGTCATCACCATTGTTACGGGATTCACTGGGGCAGGAATGGCAAATAAACAAGTACCCAGGAATATGGCACCTGTCAACCCAGAAAGCATTAATAATCTACAACTGCAGCCCATAACACACCCCTAACCACATATACTAAATCAATGCACCACTGTTATCAGGAAGGATGTCAACCATCATGGAGAGCTTACCATTTTACATTTTAGTTATTTAGCAGACACTCTTTATCCAGAGTTCTTACAGTAGTGAGTGCATACATTTTCATACTGGTTCCCCGTGGGAATTGAACCCACAACCCTGGTGTTGCAAGCACAATGCTCAACCAACTGAGCTACACAGGACCAATGAGACACAAGTGGACTGCTACCACCTAGTGCCTTAGCTCAGAACCCTCCCACATATAGTTTAAAGGGAATCTGAGAGACGACGTAGTACATGGGCTTTGACCATTATGGAATTTTTGGAAACGATTCATTGTCATAAACGGCCAAGGATATTGTCAGTAATTTTTTTAGAAAAATATTTTGAGCTTTTAATGTATTATACTGAATCTTTGAAAATAGCCATGACATACCTAATGAATACAACACAGCTTTGGTGACAACCGCGTCTCAAAAATGAATGGGTTTGACCACTTGGAACATTTGGATTGGAAGTTTCTACTCCTCCTACTTTACCCTCATGTAAAAATGAAAAACTGCTATTGAGTAAACTTGTCTATATCTACTAAATAGAGTGGACCCCCCCCCCCCTCCTAAAATGAAGGTTTCAAGAAGAATAAAAACATTTGTTCACGGTTATTGTCCATAATTTTCATTTACACGATTATTGTGCCAACCTTATTTCATACAATCAGCACAGCCATTTACGCCAACAGAGCAATTAATGGGACAATTTGAATTCATGGGAACGCAAGTTCTAGAATCAAAGAGAACGAAACCTAGAAATAAACTCAGCAAAAAAAGAAACGTCCTCTCACTGTCAACTGCGTTTATTTTCAGCAAACTTAATGTGTAAATATTTAATATGAACATAACAAGATTCAACAACAGACATAAACTGAACAAGTTCCACAGACATGTGACTAACAGAAATGGAACAATGTGTCCCTGAACAAAAGGGGGGTCAAAATCAAAAGTAACAGTCAGTATCTGGTGTGGCCACCAGCTGCATTAAGTACTGCAGTGTATCTCCTCCTCGTGGACTGCACCAGATTTGCCAGTTCTTGCTGTGAGATGTTACCCCACTCTTCCACCAAGCCACCTGCAAGTTCCCAGACATTTCTGGGGGGGGAATGGCCCTAGCCCTCACATCCAACAGGTCCCAGACGTGCTCAATGGGATTGAGATCCGGGCTCTTCGCTGGCCATGGCAGAACACTGACATTCCTGTCTTGCAGGAAATCAAGCACAGAACAAGCAGTATGGCTGGTGGCATTGTCATGCTGGAGGGTCATGTCAGGATGAGCCTGCAGGAAGGGTACCACATGAGGGAGGAGGATGTCTTCCCTGTAACGCTCAGTGTTGAGATTGCCTGCAATGACAAGCTCAGTCCGATTATGCTGTGATACACCGCCCCAGACCATGACGTACCCTCCACCTCGGTCCCGTTCCAGAGTACAGGCCTCGGTGTAACGCTCCCTCGATGAGAAACGCAAATCCAACCACCACCCCTGGTGAGACAAAACTGCAACTTGTCAAAGAGCACTTTTTGCCAATCCTGTCTGGTCCAGCAATGGTGGGTTTGTGCCCATAGGCGACGTTGTTGCCGGTGATGTCTGGTGAGGATCTGCCTTACAAACAGGCCTACAAGCCCTCAGTCCAGACTCTCAGCCTATTGCAGACAGTCTGAGCACTGATGGAGGGATTGTGCGTTCCTGGTGTAACTCGGGCAGTTGTTGTTGCCATCCTGTACCTGTCCCGCAGGTGTGATGTTCGGATGTACTGATCCGGTGCAGGTGTTGTTACACGTGGTCTGCCACTGTGAGGACGATCAGCTGTCTGTCCTGTCTCCCTGTAGCGCTGTCTTAGGCGTCTCACAGCACGGACATTGCAATTTATTGCCCTGGCCACATCTGCAGTCCTCATGCCTCCTTGCAGCATGCCTAAGGCACGTTCATGCAGCTGAGCAGGGACCCCGGACATCTTTCTTTTGGTGTTTTTCAGAGTCAGTAGAAAGGCCTCTTTAGTGTCCTAAGTCCTCATAACGGTGACCTTCATTGCCTACCGTCTGTAAGCTGTTAGTGTCTTAACGACCGTTCCACAGGTGCATGTTAATTAAATGTTTATGGTTCATTGAACAAGCATGGGAAACTGTGTTTAAACCCTTTACAATGAAGATCTGTGAAGTTATTTGGATTTTTACAAATGATCTTTGAAAGACAGGGTCCTGAAAAAGGGATTTTTTTTTGTTGTTGCTGAGTTTATTATATTCCCTACATTTTATACCTTAAGAAGTCTTCGATGAGTCCTTCATTCTACCAGGTTCTTATTGTGCGTAGCTTTAGATGTCAGACTATGGAGAGAACAGAATCCTGTCACAATTATGAAACCTTTGTTAACAGGGACATTTTATTTTGAAGTATTGTCCACCAAAACCCCAAGGTATCCTGTGAATCCAGAAAAGTATGAATGTTCTCCATTGTTTGTTCACCACAATCAAACAGGTGTAGCTAGGGAATCAATAGGCGCAGCTAAGGAATCAATAGGCGCAGCTAAGGAATCAATAGGCGCATTCACAATGCAGTACATTCACAATGCTGCAGATGCTGGTGTCTGAAGGTGGTTCCCAGTCAGTCACCAGGGGGCAGTAAAGCATAGGCCTAATGATTCCATAGTCCTCTGGTCCTGCACAGTGCATACACAGTGAGGAGTCCAGACAAGCGAGGCATCTCCCACCTTTCTGCTCATGTTTGTCCAATGTCCACCAGTACATTCCATTCCATCAGAGTCCAGCTGAATTCCTCTCCCTTATACCACCACGCTTAGAGGAAGTCATACAGGTACTTTACCATGTCAAAGCTCACAGTCCTGGAAATTAAGAGCAGGGGGGTCACAAAAGTCAGCATCTGATATTCTAAAAATAGAAATGTCTAAAAACAGATCTGTGGCGAATACACTAAAGCAGGGCTCTCCGACCCTGTTCCTGGAGAGCTACCCTCCTGTAGGTTCCCTCCAACCGGTTGGTTGATGAACCGAAAGAGGTCAGTTACAACTGGGGTTGGAGCGAACACCTACAGGAGGGCATGTCTCCAGGAACAGGGTTGGAGAGCCCTGCACTAAAAACAACAGTAACATACACACCTGGAGATGGCAAGGATGAAGTCCAGAGAGACGGCACATTTGTACTTGGGCGCATCCAGCTGGTCATCGTGGCCCACCTGAATCAACAGCTGAAGGGTCACCAGGGAGGAGATCTGGGGGGGGCGGGGGGGGGCTTGTCATCAACCATGTTTCATTTGGCTTTACACAAATAGAGAATTCAGACTGGAGATAAAAATCATTTTAAAATCACTTCACATTAAGCCCGCACCACACATCAATTCAAGAGCAGTTCAGGGGTTGAAATAATCTATCCAAAGAGACAGCTGGTGAATTAGAATAAGAATCATCCAATACTAATACTACCATTCACATACATGACTGTTCCAGGAGTTCGACTACCTAACATTGCTACCACATTTTCCATGATCCCAGTTCAGAGTCAGAGCTGATTGAGGACCTTTTCACTGAAGAATGAGTTTGTTTTATACTGAACAAAAATATAAAATGCAACATGTAAAGTGTTGGTCCCATGTTTCATGAGCTGAAATAAAATACTCTAGAAATGTTCAAGAAATCTTTCCAGCCCAGGACCTCCATATCCGGCTTCTTCACCTGCAGGAACGTGGGGGGGGGGGGGGTACTGAGGAGTATTTCTATATGTAATAAAGCCCTTTTGTGGGGAAAACTCATTCTGATTGGCAGGCCTAGCTCACCAGTGGGTGGGCCCGGCTCCCTATGCCCTCCCAGGCCCAGCCGTAGCTGCTCCCCTTCCTAGTCATGTGAGATCCATAGATAAGGGCCTACTGAATATATTATATCAACTGTAACTCCGCAAAATCTTTGAATGTTGCATTTATATTTTTGTTCAGTATATATGATTGCGTTTTACTTTTCATGAATTGAATTGTATATTGATGTGTATGTTTGATACAGGGCTCATCTGCAAGAGACCTTGATCTCAGCACAACTCCCTGTCAAAATAAAGGTTAAATAAAACAATTGAAATTATCCCTTGGATGGCACTGCAGAAAGCCTGAGTGTCTCAGCTGACCTGAGAGAAAACACTGGCGGTGGGGGCCACTCTGCTATCCACCACACTGTAGAAGATGGCCATGAGACGGTCCAGAGGGAACGGCTTGGGCCCCAGCAGGTGATTACTGGTCTGAATGGGAGGGAGGTGAATTCACTAGGTAGAACATCTCATTGACTAAACCTAAAGAATAGTACAATAGCTTTAGCTGAAGACAATCACCTTTTCATGTTTCTTCAAAAAGTTGGTCTTTTTTATTTTGCCATGGTGCTGTTGGACAAGGGAGAAAAAGAATCATGTAAATCACCAACTAACTAAAACACACACAAAAGGGGGGGGAATTATGCAGACAATTACATTGATAGAAACTACAATCCATCTGCAATATTAAAGCTGAACTAACCCCCCCCCCCCCCCCACCCACCCACCCCCCCCACAAAAAAGA
The DNA here is from genome assembly GCF_016432855.1 of Salvelinus namaycush. NCBI lineage: Eukaryota > Metazoa > Chordata > Actinopteri > Salmoniformes > Salmonidae > Salvelinus > Salvelinus namaycush. The sequence goes on from NC_052312.1 coordinate 38,628,914, forward strand.
GAAAAAAAAAAATAAGAGTAGGTAAAGTAGCAGGCAAATAGAGTTGGTGAATAGCAGGTGGCATTAATGTTTAACAACTGACTCCTATTCTAATGATGACTTGACAATCACGTGTCTAGCTTTTGAGACGGTGAGGTGAATGAGGTTCAGGTGCTGAGGAGAGAACAGGTACCTTGAGGAAGAAGCGTTTGTCAGTGCGAGCAGGGTTGTAGGAGCCCAGGTATGCAGCTATCAGCAGGAACTTGGAGTAGTAAGGCAGCTCCACATGGGCATGAGCAGACAGACCTGAGAAAGGCAGAGGAAGCTCTCAATGTCCTTACCTGGGAAACATGTACAACAGCATCATCTACAGATGGCTTGTGGATAGGATGAGAGAAACATCTGCTGTTGTTTCCACTGTCTGGGTATCTAGTACCAATGAGTCTGGAGTGGGCCCTCCATTCAGGGATAAACATAGGGGTAGTTTAGAGGGTCCACTCCCCTGAACTCCCTCTCAGGCTGGGGACAAGCAGCAACACAAACAAGGGGATAGCTAGGGTCTGGGAGTCTGTGAACTGGTCCTGGTCACACCATTCTAACTAGGTTATTTCCACTGGTCTTGTTCCCAGTGCATGCGTGCATATGCATCTGTGTGTCCACACTTCTCCTTGCCTACCTCTCACAGCTCCTGCCTCCTTCTCCTCCATCTGCAGCTGTTGCTCCCACTGCACACTGAGCAGAACAGAGACATGACAAAGTCAGGGGACACACCACTATTACAGAGCCAGCAGCACTGAGCCGCTGTTGTGTAATAAAAGCCGGCAAACGGAGTTAAGGCCGTCTGTTGTCAGTCCATGAGAGATGGTCGGTCAGCGAAGCTAAATCAATGGGAGTTGATCATCTTTGGCTGAGGCAGATGTACACAGACAGACCTGGACAACTCTCGCAGGTACACCGTCTGCATGGCCTTCTTCAGGTAAGGCTCGATGTTCCTCCACAGCTTGTGAGTGTCACCCTCTTTCACTGAGGGCAGAGAAAATAAAGGTTGAAATTTAAACATTGATAATCTGAGAGACAAGCTAGAGAGAGGATGACATGAAAGGAATCCATCATCAAATTAAAGTACAGAGAGAGAGATTAAGGGAAGACAGCAAAGTAATTGAAATATTGATGGAGTTATTACTGTTCTAGAAATATGAATATATTACCTTTGCCTTGCTCCAAAGGTTCAACGAATTTAGAGAAATTGAGGGCAGCCTGTTTGAAAAAAGAATTAAAAATATGAAAGGACAACAAGTACAGACTATGACAATGTAAACAACATGTCTGCCAAGGTTGGATCATTATTACAATTCTGCATATCAAAGAAAACCCAATCCTTAGAAGTAGTAACACAAGTGGACTAAATAAAATAGTGATGGATAGCCTGGAAACAAACTCATACTGAATCCTCAAAGGGTAGCATGGAGTGTGTGTGTACATATTCAGAGCAAACTATTGCCTAATCTGAAATTAACCCCTTGCACCAACCTATTGACATTTCTTTAAGCCCCCAGAATACATCTTAAAGGACTGGATAAGTGTGTAAGCCAGACCTTTTCTTCAAACTTACAAGGGGGCATCAAGATACATCTAGAGAGGGGTGCAAGAGCTTGTTCTTTGTCTGGGCTGTCAGAGTGTGTCATGACAGAGCGTGTCATGACAGCGTGTTAACAGCTATGTGAGAGTTGAGAGTTACTTTGAATGTGTCTGTGTCCTTACTGAGTGTGGTCTGAATGTGTGAGCATGTGTCTGTGAGAGTTCAGTGTTACTATGAGTGTGCATAACTGACCAGGTGTCTGAGCTCTCGGAGGTCCCTGCAGACAGAGTAGAAGACTCCCAGTAGGATGTTGATGAAGGCAGAGTAGAGCTCTGGGGAGTAGGACGGGTGGCTGTCCTCAGACAGGATCTGCTGCAGCTCCCCTGCACAGGAACAACACACACACACAGTCAACGCCTGCCTAAAATTAAGTCACACACAAAGACTCTCTCACACGACTGTAGTCATTTTATGTACAGGAACTCAGACATTCTTTCAAACATTGATTAAAGCCTAAGTGTTCATTTTCTCGACGTTCTCTCACGGATGCCTTTGTTTGTTGTGTTCTGTCAAAATCAAATCAAAATGTATTTGTCACATGCGCCAAATACAACAAGTGTAGACCTTACCGTGAAATGCTTACTTACAAGCCCTTAACCAACAGTACAGTTCAAGAAGAGTTAAGAAAATATTTACCAAGTAAACTAAAGTAAAAAAAAAAAATTATACTTTTTATTAACACAATAACAAGGCTATATACAGGGGGTACCTGTAACGAGTCAGTGTGCAGGGGTACAGACCAGTTGAGGTAATTTGTACATGTAGGTAGGGGTGAAGTGACTATGCATAGATAATAAACAGAGTAGCAGCAGTGCACAAAATAAATGGGGGGGTCAACGTAATAGTCCGGTGGCCATTTGATTCATTGTTCAGCAGTCTTATGGCTTGGGGGTAGAAGCTTTTAAGGAGTCTTTTGGTCCAAGACTTGGCGCTCCGGTACTGCTTGCCATGCGGTAGCAGAGAGAACAGTCTATGACTTGGGTGACTGGAGTCGTTGACAATTTGTTGGGGCTTTCTGACACCGCCTAGTATATAGGTCCTGGAAGGCAGGAGGCTTGGCCCCAGTGATGTACTGGGCCATACGCACTACCCTCTGTAGTGCCTTACAGTCAGATGCCGAGCAGTTGCCATACCAGGCGGTGATACAACCGGTCAGGATGCTCTCAATGGTGCAGATGTAGAACTTTGAGGATCTGGGGACCCATGCCAAATCTTTTCAGTCTCTTGAGGGGGAAAAGGTTTTGTGCCCTCTTCAAGACTGTCTTGGTGTGTTTGGACCATGATAGTTCGTTGGTGACGTGGACACCAAGGAACTTGAAACTCTCGACCTGCTCCACTACAGCCCCATTGATGTTAATGGGGGCCTGTTCGGCCCACCTCTTCCTGTAGTCCACGATCATCTCCTTTGTCTTGCTCACATTGAGGGAGAGGTTGTTGTCCTGGCACCACACTGCCAGTTCTCTGACCTCCTCCCTATAGCATGTCTCGTTGTCGGTGATCAGGCCTACCACTGTTGTGTTGTCAGCAAACTTAATGATAGTGTTGAGTCGTGTTTGGCCACGCAGTCGTGGGTGAACAGGGAGTACAGAATGGACTAAGGACACACCCGAGGGGCCCCCGAGTTGAGGATCAGCGTGGCAGACGTGTAGTTTCCTACCCTTACCACCTGCGGGCGGCCTGTCAGGAAGTCCAGGATCCAGTTGCAGAGGGAGGTGTTTAGTCCCAGTGTCCTTAGCTTAGTGATGAGCTTCATGGGCACTATGGTGTTGAACGCTGAGCTGTAGTCAATAAACAGCACTCACATAGGTGTTCCTTTTGTCCAGCTGGGAAAGGGCAGTGTGGAGTGCGATTGAGATTGCGTCATCTGTGGATCTGTTAGGGCGGTATGCGAATTGGAGTGGGTCTAGGGTATCCGGGAGGATGCTGTTGATGTGAGCCATGACCAGCCTTTCAAAGCACTTCATGGCTACCGACGTGAGTGCTACGGGGCGGTAATCATTTAGGCAGGTTACCTTCACAGGTTACCTTGAATGTTGACCTGTTTAAAGCTCTTGCTTACATCGGCGACCGAGTGCGTTATCACACAGTCATCCAGAACAGCTGGTGCTCTTGTGCATGCTTCAGTTTTGCTTGCCTCAAAGCGAGCATAAAAGGCATTTAGCTCATCTGGTAGGCTCGCATCACTGGGCAGCTCGCGCCTGGGTTTCCCTTTGTAGTCCGTAATAGTTTTCAAGCTCTGCCACATCCAACGAGCGTCAGAGCCAGTGTTGTAGGATTCAATCTTAAACCTGTATTGACGCTTCGTTTGCTTGATGGTTAGTCTGAGTGCATAGCGGGATTTCTTATAAGCATCCGGATTAGTGTCCCGCTCCTTGAAAGCAGAAACCATGGTTACTGGTTGGGATATGTACGTACAATCACTGTGGAGACGACGTTGTCGATGCACTTATTGATGAAGCCGATGACTGAGGTGGTATACTCCTCAATGCCAATGGATGAATCCCAGAACATATTCCAGTCTGTGCTAGCAAAACAGTCCTGTAGCGTAGCATCCTCGTCATCTGACCACTTCCGTATTGAGCGAGTCACTGGTACTTCCTGCTTTAGGTTTAGCTTGTAAGCAGGAATCAGGAGGATAGAATTATGGTCAGATTTGCCAAATGGAGGGTGAGGGAGAGCTTTGTATGCATCTCTGTGTGTGGCGTAAAGGTGGTCTAGAGTTTTTTCCCCCTCTGGTTGCACATGTGACATGCTGGTAAAAATGTGGTAAAACTGATTTAAGTTTGCCTGCATTAACGTCCCCGGCCACTAGGAGCGCCGCTTCTAGATGAGCATTTTCTTGTTTACTTATGGCCTTATAGAGTTGGTTGAGTGCGGTCTTAGTGCCAGCATCGGTCTGTGGTGGTAAATACACGGCTACAAATAATATAGATGAGAACTCTCTTGGTAGATAGAGTACCTTATGATAAGCTGTAGACCACACTATCTCAGGCAAACAATACCTTGAGACTTCTTTAATATTAAGACATTGCGCACCAGCTGTTATTGACAAATAGACACACAACCCCACCCCTCGTCTTACCAGACGTAGCATCTCGGTTCTGCCGGAGCATGGAAAATCCTGCCAGTTCTATATTATCCGTGTTGTCATTCAGCCACGACTCGGTGAAACATAAGATATTACAGGACTTATTGTCCTGTTGGTAGGACAATCATAATCGTAGGTCATCAATTTTATTTTCCAATGATTGCATGTTAGCAAGTAGAACGGAAGGCAGTGGGAGTTTACTCGCTTGCCTACGGATTCTCAGAAGGCAGCCCGATCTGCGTCCTCTTTTCCTCCGTCTTTTCTTCACGCAAATGACGGGGATTTGGGCCTGTTCCCGGGAGAGCAGTATATCCTTCGGACTCGTTAAAGGAAAAAGCTTCCTCCAGTTCATGGTGAGTAATCACTGTTCTGATGTCCAGAAGTTATTTTCAGTCATAAGAGATGGTAGCAGCAACTTCATGTACAAAATAAGTTACAAATAATGCAAAAAAATAAAATAAAATAGCACAATTGGTCAGGAGCATGTAAAACGTCAGCCATCCTCTTCGGTGCCATCTTAGTCACAGTCATTTCTCAAGTGTTGGTGCAAAACAACATGTACAAAGAGTTCTCACTAATCACATGAGGTTGGTGGCACCTTAATTGGGGAGAACAGGCTCGTGGTAATAACTGGAGCGGAATCATTGGCATGGAATCAAATACATCACACACATGGTTTCCAGGTGTTTGATGCCATTCCATTTGCTCCTTCGCGGAGATTATTATGAGCCGTCCTCCCCTCAGCAGCCTCCCCTGCAACTAATCCATCTGTACCTAATTCAATGCTAAAGCCATAGATGCTTATCTGTTGACAGCTGTACCTTTACTGTAGTCAGGGAAGTGGAGCAACAGTGGTTCAAAGCAGCCAGTGTTGGGTCGGAACTTATCCCATACTATCTCACTGAGCATGATCACTGTCACATTGTCATCAACCTGCCAGGGAAACAGTGTCAGTTACGTAGAGGTACAGGATCAGATCACATTGTGGATTCAAAGAATACAACTATGTCTGTATTCAACATTTAGTAGTCAACTACACCTTTACAGTACCACTACAATATCAATGCAAGGGGATGAGTTTTTAAAACACTTCTACCAAGATAAAGACAGGCGGCATTCAGCTTTAAAAACTAAAAGAAAACTAAACTAAACATTCTGGTCATCTATCTGCCCTTTTGAGGTTCAGAATTAATATGCAAATAATGATTATCAAGAATGATTGTCATTCTTCCTCATCTCTGCCTTTCAAAGCACTTATTCGAGTGCCTCCTTGAAACATTCAATTCAAGGTTATCTATCAAAAAGGGACCCTTCTGCGCTAGTTCACAATCCATCACTCAGTCTGTCTACAACTTAATGAAGTAGTATGCTCAACAGGTGACATGACTCTTACCAGTTCCTGAAGGCGCAAGAAGGCAGGGAGGAGATTGGCTTCCATATCTCTAAGGAGCTCAACCCGGTCCAGCACCTACCCAAGATACACACAGCAGAGGTCACTGTAACTGTTTCATTATATACCACAAATGATGCTGTATAACAATAGAGAACCTGGAAAGAGAACCTGCATTGTAACTGAGGATGCAATTTTTAAAAGAAGTGGATTATCAAGCAGGAATATCACAGTTGAGGATAATTTTTACTCACAATGTATCGTGTCTGCTTGGCTGAGGCCTGGACACACAGTTGTTTGTAGACTCGTACGAAGTCTGACAGGGAGGGACTGCGGGACAGTAGGGAGGCAGAGTCGGAGCCAAAGAGGGAGAGGAGAACCTGCTCAAACAGCAGTCCTACAGAGACACATTCCACACAGCTCACTGTGGCATAGGGAAGCTCCAGTTCCTTCAGCAAGGTGTGTATCACATGGCTTTTTCCTGTTGTACGATGACCATAAATGAAAATGGAAGGGTAGCTGCATTGCTCTGGCTGTAGGCACAAAATGTACACCATGTATTAAAGTGTCAATACAATGATTCACTGTGATTCACAGAAAAAGTTTTGAATGTATTATGTAATTGTGGCAGTGGGTGCTGTTTAAGATGGAGGACAATCATTTTTTTATTTATTATCATGGCCTTATTTCTATTACAGCATATTGGATGACTGTCATTCATATTCCATTTACCCAGTTCAATGTAACATTGATTTAGGCTACTTACATGATACTTGAATTTTCAACAGAATCAACTAAATGAATACACCCCTGATCACACGTAAACACAGTTCACTTTCATAGCAGCCACGTTGTATTCCTTCTGCATATACTCGAAGGAAAAACTTTCCAAGCCAAACCATATCATAACCGCTACACACAGCCTACAGCTTTGTTACCATATGAGCTAAATTAACGTCATAGTCAACATAGCTAATAGAACTAAAACGTTAGTAAACCCGCTACAATCATGCAGTAGTGTAAGCAGTTTAGCAGTTAAACCGACAGGCCACGATGGCAATACATTTGTAAAACCAAAAGTTTACCTTGACTTGGAAGAGTTCCAATGTTAGATAGTCATAGCCAGTTAACTATCTGTTGTTTTATTTAACCTTTATTTAACTGTTTACCATAATGCGCTTGATGTTACAATGTTGTTTCAAATCAGACACAGACCTCTCCCATTAACGCCAGCAGCATTCTCGCCTGGACATCTCTGCAAGGCAACCTCTCCATCACGCGCTGCAACTTTTCATCATCATACCCTAGGTGCTGAAGTTGTGCTGCCATTGTTTAGGCTACTTTTAGACACACACCGAACCGTAAAGTGTATGACTTAAAGTAGTTTGGCCTATAACAGAGATAAAGAGACAGTTACAGAACAAGGTAACTCTTTTCAAACTAGCAGTGCATTGTGCAAATTGTCTGTCTTTGCTTCCCTTCCTCTGCTGCAATGCTAACTACCTAGCTAACTCAACTGACAACAGTGTAGCTCTCGTGGAAACTCAAGGGTAATGTTAAGTTGTTGAAAGTTCATATTTTGTTACTGCAAGCATAGTGAATAATGTTACCTGGTTGGAGTTCATGTACTACTGAAATGACCCATATCCAACATCCCAGTAAACATGTCAAGAGTTTCCCGCGTCTCCAAATGCACGTCACAATTTCCTGTCTCTTTACAAGCCAATCACCGCCAGGTTAAAGCAATTGACTCTGGGAGTTGTAGTTGTCTATTTGCAACGTAATGCCACTATCACTAAATGCCATCACCCCTATTTGCAATGTTTTGGATGTATGAAATCGAGTGATTTAATTGAGGACATTTCGTTTAATTGCAAAAATGTTCAAACACCGGCTTCTCGGGCATTAGCACTTAAATAAACCACCAGCTTACTGAAATCCATTGGTGTTTAATATGAGGGTTTTAGCATGAAATATCCTTTATATTTTTTTACACACTTATTTGACTGCTTTGTTGTTAATGTTTTGGCGCCAAACTGGTTGCAGTTGTGAAATAAGTCAACACTTGGAAGTTAATTGAAAATAATGCCATTCATCAGCCTAATTAGGCTATTTTTTCTTGAACATATGGTCTATCCACTAGAAGCCCCACAATATGGACAAGTATATCAAAAACGAATAATATATATGAATACATTTTTTAAATTGTTATTCAAGTATAGGCCTAAATTACCAGTTACCATAGATTTCCATAGATTACCTGTTGCCATAGATCACCGAAGATGTAGGTACCGTTGGTCAATTACCCTTAGTTTTGTAACCCTGTAGATCTGTATCCGCGGCTTGATGGAAAAAGCTGGTAGGCTACTCCTGGCTAGATATAGCGTTTACAGTGGGACACTACAGGCTAGTTAGTAGATGAAGTGGGACAACATTTTCTCATTAGAAATGCATTAATGTCCCACTTCCCCCGGTACTTGGTTGTGAAATCATCTATACGACTTTGTAGAGGCTTAGGCCTATATACTGTATAAAACACGCTCAGTTTTCACAATTTCGTGACAATAACCTTATACTAGACTCACCCCATGCCCTTTGAATATTGATTTGGGGAGATTCCAAGCTCTTGGTAAAAATCTAACTAAAATGGAACACCTCTATTATTCCCCAAATGCTGTCCCTTTTCATGAATTCGTAAAAAAAATAAAAATTATATAAATTATATTATCTCTTTCTTACATGTCATGGTCGGTCCTTTCTTTCTATCCTTTCCGTTACCCTTGTTATTTCCCTCTAATTCCTTCCACCATCATCCTATGCTGTTTATGTGATATATAGCCTCTAGAATTTATTTTGAGATGTTATGAACAACTACAGCAACATATTTCTATGTATTTTAGAATATCGAATGAATTAAATTACATTTACATTTATTAAAGGTTTAATTTGTGCATTTTTGTAGCTGAAAAAAGGTCCCTGTGCCACTATTCAAAAAACATTCGTTGGAATTGGGACAGTACAATACATTTACTTTTCGAGAAATACATGTTAACATGGTTATTATATATTTTTTAAACTGACAATAACTTCATTTTAACACCAAAAGTTAGATTGCTGAATTATAATTGACAGAATGACAGACATCATTCTAGCGCAAGATTTCATCGTTTTCATGATTTCAACGGGTCACCCATCTAAGAAACCTGAACACACACTTTGCTCAGAGTCTGTGTGGATGGGCACCTTGTCTTCTTTTACAGCTATGAAGTTTGTCATTTCTTTGTTTGGTTTTTTTTTCACATTGAGAATGATTCAATTTGTCTTACACCATTCATAAACTAATAGGTATGCTACTGTAAATATAAAGTTATTTTCTCAGTTTCAAATTAATTGTAACCACAAGCCTTCTCCTAAATAATGAACATAACATGCTTTCATGCCTGTGTACACGTTGTTTGTTTTTCTTGTTAGGCCTATAGGCTACCTCTACCGTGCCATAGGGAGAAATATGCCACATGCAGCTTTGAGATGGCTAATCCTGAATAAGAATAGACTGCACTGAGAGAAGGTACTGGCAGAGCAGTCAAAGCCACTTCAGAATCATCAAGTGATCAACAAGAAGAGCATCAAGTCAACCTAACCACTGAGCACTGTTGCCCACTGCATAGCACACAACGTTGGAGACTTGGAGTAGGCTATCAAACAGGTGATGCATTTAGAGTGATTACCCAGCCATTGCAATCATGATTAAGTTTAGCCAATTAGCCTATATCATGACTTCGTGATAAAATGCCATGTCGCAGGGCTGAGTTTTATAGCCTGCCCTTGATGTTGATGTGCATTTGTTCACTGTGCGCTAAATAGCAGCGCGTCTTGATGTGCGACAGAAACCATCCTATTTCGGTGGACACAGATTAACACGGAGAGAGAGGCGACATTGAGAGAGAGAGCTGAAACGTCAATATTCTGCCTCACGAGTCAGAGCCAACCTAGACTAAATCAAATAGGAGTGTTGCTTTTTAGATTTAACGATTTTATTTCAGATGTCTCCCATTCCACAATTGCACTGGGGCATGAGAGAGTGGGATTAGGGGATAGGCTGTATTGCGCATGGTGCTTTATCAGAGGGGCTTTGATAGGCCTATCGGTTGTTACAGTCGGACTGCGCCTGCCTGGAATACAGGTGTTCTTTGGTCAAATATGGACGCAGAGCACATGATGCACAGTGAGCAGATTGTCAACACTTGCGACTTCATCATCTCAGTTAAATGCACCTCCTCCACCTCGGGAAAATCGGTTTTCGGTGGAAGATGAGGTTGTAGCCTTGACCACTACAGTAGTGGCCACGTCTGTGAATGGGGATCTCAGCTGCTCTCTGAGGATTGTAGCATGTTTCATGGATTATTCATCTCTGTGCGCCCTCAATCGAATGCAGTTCTGACCGTAGGATGTTTGTTTAGCCTACTATGGCTGTAGCGTATTTGCGAAATGCATGGCGGTTTCGAATTAACACCCGGTGATTATTACATGCTGTTATCTCAGTGATCATTCATTCAGAAGATTCCTCCTCAGTATTATTCGTAATATCTCTCGGATACCCAGCCTACCATTCAATAAAGATAAGGAAAACGGTGGCGGACCCAAGCACAGTGCAAGCTGCGAGGCTTTAGTAGGCTAAACACTCGCCCAGAAGGGAGCAGTTTAGTCGGGGAGATCATGTCACATTGACGCGGCCGGGATATGCTCTGTGCTTGATTAAAGCTCTGTGTGTGAACAGTTCGTAAATATAAAAACCTTTAGAGACTGAATGATGGTGCCTGGGGCTCCAACAACCATGCTTCCCGCTTCCGAGGCTGCCAAAATCTACCAGACCAACTACGTGAGGAACTCCCGCGCTATCGGGGTTCTGTGGGCCATCTTCACCATCCTCTTCGCTATAGTCAACGTGGTGTGCTTCATCCAGCCCTACTGGATCGGAGACGGGATGGACACGCCGCAGGCCGGTTACTTCGGCCTCTTCCACTACTGCATCGGAAACGGGCTGTCCCGGGACCTGACGTGCCAGGGCAGCTTCATGGAGTTCAGCACCATCCCTTCCGGCGCCTTCAAAGCCGCGTCCGTCTTCATCGGGATGTCCATGGCGCTGGTCATCGGATGCATCGGCTGCTTCACGCTCTTCTTCTTCTGCAGCACAGGCACGGTCTACAAGATCTGCGGCTGGATGCAGCTGGCTGCGGGTAAGTTCCCCCGTCTGCATATTGATTCCTTGAAGGGGGAAGGAGTTCAGAACTTCAGCAGTTCTACAACCAGAGAGAGATCTCCGTATTACAGCTGTTCAATCAGCCAGGAAGGGGAAATAAACAATGTGTTAAAGCTAGAGTCCTTAGTTGCTACATCCATTCTTGGACTAAATTATAGGCTGCCAATTGATTCTTGAAGAATATAACTGATACATGCCTCATGAGTTTAGTTCAACTGTCGTGCCCCATCAGAACCCAAAATATAAACTTGTTGATGTTGATGTATAAACTCCAATGTTGATAAACAACGTAAATGTAAACAAACACTGTATAGCCTAAAAACATGTTTAAAACTATGCATTCGATATCATTGGTGGTTAGTCTTTGCATCTATAGCTCTGTCTATGAATTTTAGAGTGGTTACATTTCTCCAACCCAATCCCTTAGATTTTTTTGCAAAACGGGCGGGGATGCCCTTTCCTATTGTTTAAATTAAGGATTCTAGCTTTAAGTGTGGTTGATAGTGTTATACTTGACATCAGTTTTATAAGAAGTGTATAATGAATGTCGGGGGGTTAAGTAGGTGGGTTAAGCAAATATATTTCTATAAAATGAGCAAAAGCTCCTTGCAGATGACATGTTTGTTTATCTGTCTTAAATCACCATACACTGTCACACTATCTTTAAAAGATCTATTAACGGAGCAAAGACAACCACAAAATACAGCCAGACACGCAAACCACACCGTCCAAGTTGCATGTACAAGCCTTGCAAAAATAAATTTACACATGCATGTGTCAAGCGCAAACTTGGTTCTATTTGAGATGCTCCAGGTGCTGCAAGTCCCCTCCTTATTGTATATCAGGAAGATACAAACCCACATAGATGCTTGAAAAACACACGATAAGAGATTAATTAAAGATAACTAAACACCAACTAGGTTTCCCTTTTTATATGTGGCTGGGCTGGTAGATGAATCCTTGGAGTAGAGAAACACAAGATTATGTATGACTCCAGGTCAAAATTCTCCAAAGAACCATCTTAAAGGAGGACCATATGAATGTTAGGTAAAATAACAACCCAATGTTTAATCTCCCAGCTAAATATCCATTAACGTTTCATGTGTTTCGACCCACCCAAAATTAATATTATTGATGCACAGTTGATTTGAGTTTTAACCTGCATGTCATAATTGCATCTTGTCAGATAGACAAAATCCCAGTGGCATGCAGACGCACTCCCGTGTTGTAGTCTGCATGTAATGCTCTCTCATACATCAGAATTTACCCAAGCATCACAGTGAAAGTTACTTTGCAGAATTTAAGGTGGTAAAGAATGCACACAGACTCCAGATTGTGGCTTTAAAGCGGGTGCATACAATCAACCAGTGATCAATCAAAGGCAATGATCCTTCAACTCATCTCTGTAACAAGTAACACAAACCGCTGATTAAAAAACATAATGAATGGTGTTAATGCTGCTTGACAGATGTTGGTCTGAGACCCACAACACCATCCGTCTGTATAGCTGCAGGAGCCTCGCTGTAAATTCATGTTGAACATAAACACCAGCATGGAGATTATTCGGAGGATTCCACAGCATTCTCGTCCCAGACTGAGTTAAAACAGAAGCCCTGCCCAATGAACACAGGTGTTTATATCAGCACCTTGTTTTTCCACATGAAAGAAAGACGCTGCTTATCCCTCAGTGGTGACCGCTTGGTTGGTATCCACAAAAGGATCTCAGAATAGGAGTGCTGATCTAGGATCGGTTTTGCATTTTAGATCATAATGAGTATGATTATATGGACAGATCCTAGATCAGCAGGCCTACTCTGAGATGTTCTGGATACGGTCTTCATAATACGGCACAGATCTGATCATGTTCAGACTATACAGGGGGTGATCAACAAACTGACTAACACGGCCTGTATGATGCCTAAAAACACACTTTACTAAACATATTGTAAATATTTACGTAATTTCAATTAAGATAATTATTTTTGACGATCTCTGCCTAGTTATGGGGCCTTTTCACCACTGAGATTCTCCAAAAATACAGGTGTCAAATATGTTTTATGAACTCAACAGTCTGTGTGTCCCCCCCCACCCCCCGAAGGCTCTGTCAAGAAATATGGCATGGCATCACAATGTACCATACCGTCGTAAGGCTGCAGAGCATGGCTTTATGGAGTGCTGTGTGGTGAGGAGTCAACATTGGCGATGACAATGAGAGGTCTGAATGCTCGGGGCCTATTGGCTGCTCATTGCTTCCTTGTCTTTTATTGATCCATCACAGCACTTTGCTTGTGGCAATGACATGCATCATCAGCATTCAGGCAATCGCTGCCTCATTCAACTCACTCACTGAATCTCTCTCTCTCCGTTCTCCTTCTCTCAGATATGTCATGTTGAGGTCACCTTGAAATTGGCTATTAAGATGTTCCTGGGGAGTAGTAATTGGAAATATATTGTACTTTTATTTTCTCATTGCAGCCACAGATCCCAGGAATGATTGTCAAATCCTTCTAGGCTCAGTGTAGTCAGACTTCTATTCAGGACCAACTGGCTGTTGTGAGTGTCTGCCAAAGACGGCTCATAGCGAAGATGCACCTCTCCTTAAAAGCAGAGGAGAGGATGAACGTCTGATGAGAACAATCTACCTGTAGGCATTTGAACAGCAACGCCAGAAGGAAATGTACATGAAACCAACTGACATGTTCCCGCCCTTGCAGGCTACAGCAATACCTAAAGAAGTCTGTCTCCTTACTACTATTAACACTCTTGAATAATCTGCTTAATTGGCCCACTGCACACAGCACTTCTCAGGTAGACATGCCCAGTCTGTACTCAGCCCAGTAGCTGCCTGCAAACTGGAGCAGCTGGACCATCCGCCCTGCCTCCCTCCATCCTCCCTCTCTCCCCCCTTGCGTCGCCTTGACCACCCCGCTCACTGCGGACCAATTAACTCCAGAACTAAGACTGACAGGAAGCCCCCTCCATGACAACCACACTGCATGGTCGGTCGATGATAATCACACTCATCCTGTGACAACTTCCACCAAATGCCAGGCGCTTCTCCACTCTAGTGGAGGATGTGATGGATGGGTCGGCTCTGGCAGCATGACAATGCCTGCCTGTCTGGCTCTAGTGAGGAAGCAGTTTGGTGCTCGGCTCGCCATCCTGGATGGAAACAAGAACTCCGCTGACCATCCCTATTTCCGACCCTCACCAAGGCAAATGCCTGAACACACAGGAAGGTGATTATCATTCATGTATTCGGCAGGGGCTCCTTGCTCAGTTTGGATATGGCTTCCACAAGCAAGCAAAGGAACCAGGGGGGGCTCTTGAGTGCATTATGGAGGCATTTCAATGACCTGTTTCCTGGCTCTGTTTGGACCACTAGGCTGCCCGTACGGGTAAGTGGCCGCACATTGCTGCACTCAGTACTGGTCCAATGGGTCCCCTGAGACGGAAGCTGGCATTAGCATCAAACATTAAAAGGCCCATTTGGTTGCTAGTGGTTTATTGATCCAGAGGTTTCTGTGCAGAACAAAACAGCACAAAGCTCCACTAATGGGAGACATATGCTGTCACCGTCTGGCTCCTCTGCTGCTTACAGGCAGTACTGTTTGTTGGTCTATTTATTCAGGTGTGTGTGAGTGTTTGAGTGTGTGTGCTACTCTTTACCGTGTCTTTAATTTATCATAGGTGTCTGTCACAATCCCTCAGTCTGGGGATTGGGCCAACTCGTGCCTATGCATGATTTTGCATTTAAATACACACAGTCTGTTCAGCACTCATACAGTACTGTGGCTGTTGGGGATCTTTGCACAGTGTGGCTCTCCATTTCTCACACTTCTTTAAAATGGAGGCAAGTGAGAGACATCACATGGTGCCTTGTTGGGGGAAAGAGAGGAGGTGGATAAGAGATGTCAACTAAGGGAGGGGATGAAGACCAGCAGGGAGGAAAAGATAAAAGCACATTAAAGAAAATGGAAAGTGATGGTCACAAAGAAGGATTTGGAGAGAGAAAACAGAGAGAAGAAGAGTTAAAATATTGATGCTGAAAAGTACTATCAAGAGATGAGGTCAGGAAGAAAGCCATGCCATTAGAAGTTCAAGCTCGGGCCCAGCCTTTCTGAACCGAATATGACTTGCCATAAATGAGAGCTTAGCCTCCCTCTCCACTCACAACGTTACAAGGTTGTGCACTAAGTCAGTGGGCAGTTGCTGTGTGTGTCATAGTACCACCAAAGTCAATAGCTAATGACATCAGCCAGCTCTTATCCTTCCTGTCAGTAACGTGATGGACTGGCTGGCTGGGCCTGAGATGATTAGGGAGATGATGTAACATGACCAAACGGGAGTCCCAGTTACACACACACACACACACACACTCTCTAGGGCCATTAGTCAGCGTTTTAGAGGACAGCAGAAGTAGTGTGGTGGGACATCAGGAGGAGTTGTGAATGGGGCTGATGAAAGCCGGCCCACTACTCCAGCTCTTTGGAAGCCCATTAAGTCTCCCACAGCATACTCCGCAGATCAGACTCTCCCACAGCATACTCCACAGATCAGCGACTCTCCCACAGCATACTCCACAGATCAGAGACTCTCCCACAGCATACTCCACAGATCAGACTCTCCCACAGCATACTTCACAGATCAGAGACTCTCCCACAGCATACTCCACAGATCAGACTCTCCCACAGCATACTCCACAGATCAGAGACTCTCCCACAGCATACTCCACAGATCAGAGACTCTCCCACAGCATACTCCACAGATCAGAGACTCTCCCACAGCATACTCCACAGATCAGAGACTCTCCCACAGCATACTCCACAGATCAGAGACTCTCCCACAGCATACTCCACAGATCAGAGACTCTCCCACAGCATACTCCACAGATCAGAGACTCTCCCACAGCATACTCCACAGATCAGAGACTCTCCCACAGCATACTCCACAGATCAGAGACTCTCCCACAGCATACTCCACAGATCAGAGACTCTCCCACAGCATACTCCACAGATCAGAGACTCTCCCACAGCATACTCCACAGATCAGAGACCCTCCCACAGCATACTCCACAGATCAGAGACTCTCCCACAGCATACTCCACAGATCAGAGACTCTCCCACAGCATACTCCACAGATCAGACTCTCCCATAGCATACTCCACAGATCAGAGACTCTCCCACAGCATACTCCACAGATCAGAGACTCTCCCACAGCATACTCCACAGATCAGACTCTCCCACAGCATACTCCACAGATCAGAGACTCTCCCACAGCATACTCCACAGATCAGAGACTCTCCCACAGCATACTCCACAGATCAGAGACTCTCCCACAGCATACTCCACAGATCAGAGACTCTCCCACAGCATACTCCACAGATCAGAGACCCTCCCACAGCATACTCCACAGATCAGAGACTCTCCCACAGCATACTCCACAGATCAGAGACTCTCCCACAGCATACTCCACAGATCAGAGACTCTCCCACAGCATACTCCACAGATCAGAGACTCTCCCACAGCATACTCCACAGATCAGAGACTCTCCCACAGCATACTCCACAGATCAGAGACTCTCCCACAGCATACTCCACAGATCAGAGACTCTCCCACAGCATACTCCACAGATCAGAGACTCTCCCACAGCATACTCCACAGAGAGAGAGAAAAAGGGCCCACCCCTCTATCCCTCTCCTCTTTTACTAATCTCTCTCCTCTTTAACTCATCCTTCTCTCTGTTCCATCCCCATTCAGCAAAGCACCTGTCCAGGCCCTGCTGTCAGCCACACACACACACACCATCCTTTTAGAGTGTAATGTTATGTACAATGGGCCAATGGACCTTTAAGCCTCCAATGCAGTCATCGGGAAGTTAGATGGTGTGCCAGCCAGGCATGAAATGTGTGATTTCTCAAACCCTGCTCCCAAATGATCAGCATAGCATGCCTCTTAATAGAACTGTCAGCTGGTAAATAAATCAGAAAGCAGACGTTGTGCGTCAGGAGGTGTGAAGGCGTCAGAGCAGGAGGTGTTTTATGTCTCTTCCTGTGGATTAGAGGTGGCAGATACAGTGCCAGGTTTAGGATGTCATTCTGACACATCCTGTACCTGCCAATGACCCATAAGATGGGTTTGTGCTAAGAGGAGAAAATCTCCCATGCTTGTGCATCCCTGATGACTGTAGATGCCATGATTGGGATTTGTTTCAATAACATTTCATTACTAGATCTGGTGGTTTATATGCAGTCTTATTATTCAAATGTGGGAAATTGTTTTAAAGATGTTGTGATTTTATCGTATTGGTGCACACAATTACTTTGATAAAATAGCTCGTCAATTTTTCATGAGTTTGATTGGCAGCTGTGATGGAGGACTTGCTAGGCCTGTTAGAAGTAAAGTGAGAGTGACATCTCTGATTGAAGAGTTGCATGGTCTTTTGGGACTAAACCGTGACGGACTTATGATTTAGATATAAGAGGGTGACGATAAGAAGGTGACGAGAGACAAATGTAAAGCAGAAGAGAGGTTTGAAAGACAGCCGATTCCAGAGAGCCACATCTAAAATAGCATGACAATGCAAATCCCGAAAGAACAGTTAGTCCTCTGGGAGTACAATATAGCCTCATTCAAAATGTGTTCTAACACTCAACAATCTTATGATCAATTTCCTACCAATCGAATGTGCTTGGTATGGAGTGCAAGCATCAGCCATACTGACAGGGAAAATTCAGAGCAATGCTAAATATATTTGATGGAGGCCTATCTGTCAATACACTGTTCCTCTCTGAAGTCAAATTCAAGCTTTGTAACCACAGGCACTCTGACTCTACTGCATCATTAAACCAACTTCCAGTAAAATAGAGGCATTTAAATGCTCTACGAGCTATTAAAGTGGGTTCCTGCGCATCTGTGGATTTTCATTGTAGACCGGCACAGTTGAACCACAAATTGAACTTTGTAATTTTTCAGGTGAAGGCTTTCCCCGGTGCATGTTGCGCTTCCTAAAGAGCTGTGTCTTTCTGGACCTTTTCTCCCGGGGTGTCAGCCTCGGTGCCACAGATGGGTTGGGGGTAACTCACTGTGTTCGCCCTGGTTCCGTGGCACCGGCCGGCTAGCGTTAGTGTTATTTCCTGCTGTTGCTCTTTCAATGGGGAGGGGGGAGAGGTTAATAATGGGATTATGACTGGTCGACTGACTGAGACGCTGGTACAGCTGACAGGAGAGATAACACAGCCTTTCCTATAGGTCCTGCAGGATGCACATGGTGTATGTGTCAGTCTGCTGTTGGTGATGCAAGCTACAGCTCAGTAACAGTACTAATCATGCGAATCATAAAGCAACACAGAGGGACCTAGCACTAAGGGACATGGGGGGGTGGTGTGTGAGGGAAGAAAGTTGGCAACTCCAAGTCAGACACTCACAGTATGGGTAAAAGAGTGGAGAGACAAGGGCTCTCTAGTGCTACTGTACCAGTCAAAAGTTTGGACACACTTACTCATTCAAGGGTTTTTCTTTATTTTTACAAATTTTTACATTGTAGAATAATAGTGAAGAAATCAAAACTATGAAATAACACATATGGAATTTAGATTCTTCAAAGTAGCCACCCTTTGTCTTGATGACAGCTTTGCACACTCTTGGCATTCTCTCAACCAGCTTCACCTGGAGTGCTTTTCCAACAGTCTTGAAGGAGTTCCCACATATGCTGAGCAATTGTTGGCTGCTTTTCCTTCACTCTGTGGTCCAACTCATCCCAAACCATCTCAATTGGGTTGAGGTCAGGTTATTGTGGAGGCCAGGTCATCTGATGCAGCACTCTATCACTCTCCTTCTGGGTCAAACAGCCCATACACAGCCTGGAGGTGTGTTGGGTCATTGTCCTGTAGAAAAACAAATGATAGTCCCACTAAGCGCAAATCAGATGGGATGCCGTATCGCTGCAGAATGCTGTGGTAGCCATGCTGGTTAAGTGTGAATTCTAAATAAATCACAGTGTCACCAGCAAAGCACCATCACACCTCCTCCTCCATGTTTCACGGTGGGAGCCACACATGCGGAGATCATCCGTTAACCTACTCTGCGTCTCACAAAGACACAGCGGTTGGAACCAAAAATCGCAAATTTGGCCTCATCAGACCAAAGGACAGATTTCCACCGGTCGAATGTCCATTGCTCATGTTTCTTGGCCCAAGCAAGTCTCTTCTTATTATTGGTGTCCTTTTAATAGTGGTTTCTTTACAGCAATTCGACCAGGAAGGCCTGATTCACTCAATCTCCTCTGAACAGTTGATGTTCAGATGTGTCTGTTACTTGAACTCCGTGAAGCATTTATTTGGGCTGCAATTTCTGAGGCTGGTAACTCTAATGAACTTTTCCTCTGCAGCAGAGGTAACTCTGGGTCTTCCTATCCTGTGGCGGTCCTCATGAGAACCAGTTTCATCATAGCGCTTGATGGATTTTGCGACTGCACTTGAAGAAACTTTCAAAGTTCTTGAAGTTTTCCGTATTGACTTCATGTCTTAAAGTAATGATGGTCTGTAGTTGCTCTTTGGTTATTTGAGCTGTTCTTGCCATAATATGGACTTGGTCTTTTACCAAATAGGGCTATCTTCTGGATACCAATCCTACCTTCTCACAACACAACTGATTGGCTCAAACGCATTAAGAAGGAAAGAAATTCCACAAATTAACTTTTAACAAGGCACATCTGTTAATTGAAATGCATTCCAGGTGACTACCTCATGAAGCTGGTTGAGAGAATGCCAAAAGCGTGCAAAGCTTTCATCAAGGCAAAGCGTGGCTACTTTGAAGAATCTCAAATATAAAATATATTTTGATTTGTTTAACACCTTTTTGTCTACTGTGTGTGTAAGTGTGTGCAGCTGTATGCAGCATTGTCTGTGTATTCCTACACATTTGACAGTTATCCTTCAGGAGTTATGCGTGCACAGTATTTTCCAGCACTACCTGGGTAATCTTGGGTATAATGGGCAATCTACGAATGCTCTACTCTGCAATAGAAATCTTGCTCAGTCTGCTACAGTACAGATGTAGGATCTTAATTTGAGCCAGCATGCTACAGCAGGAAAATAATCCTGCAGCAACAGGAAATTGGAATTATTATGTGTATTATAATTAATGGACATTTTTGTAGGAGTTGATACATTTTTGTAGGTACAAATCTAAAATGGAAATTACAAACTTCAGAAGGCTTTTAATACACCTCAAATAAACCAGAAGTTTTACATTTCCTGCATTTCAGTTAAGTTCTCCTGCAACAGGGTGATCAAATTAAGATCCTATATATGTATCATCCGTCCCCAAGAGACCGTCACTAAATAGCTAGGCTACCCACCACTGCACAAGGGATCAGTGACAAATCCCTCAGCAGGGGAAAGTGATAATCTCAAGGAGCATAAGCTTCTCCCAAGAAGAGAAAATACTGCCTGTCTCTCACTTTCTCTCTCCATTCTCTCTCTGATACAACTCAGCTATCACTGATCATAGTGAGAGAAGCTGACTTATTTAAAGCAGATGGGTTTATGCCACATGTAAAACGTAATTTTAGGTCACCTGTAGAAGTAGCTATCATCTACTGCAGTAGTGTGTAAAAATAAGTTGACCCAATTGACTTATAATTCTTATGTTTGTCTTACTGCAGCTAGTCAAACAGTATGTGCTGAAATAAACCTATAATACAACTGTCATGACGTGCCCTGGGGGGAGGATTATAGCCCCCCCTCCCCCCTTCAATTCAAGGTACTTTATTGGCATGGGAAACATATGTTAACATGTTTTTTGCCTATTTTAACCGCACACTTGTTGTTTGTGTACATGGATTTTATAATGTTGTATGTTTTTCCCCCAACACCACTTTCCATCAATTTGTATAGCAGACTCTTATGTCAAATTGAGTCAAAGGCTTTTTTTTTTAAACCAACAAAGCATGAGAAGACTTTGCCTTTGTTTTGGTTTGTTTGTTTGTCAAATAGGGTGTGCAGAGTGAATACGTGGTCTGTCGTACGATAATTTAGTAAAAAGCCAATTTGACATTTGCTCAGTACATTGTTTTCACTGAGGAAATGTACGAGTCTGCAGTTAATGATAATGCAGAGGATTTTCCCAAGGTTGCTGTTGACGCCTATCCCACGGTAGTTATTGGTGTGAAATTTGTCTCCACTTTTGTGGATTGGGGTGATCAGTCCTTTGTTCCAAATATTTGAGAAGATGCCAGAGCTAAGGATGATGTTAAAGAGTTTTAGTATAGCCAATTGGAATTTGTTGTCTGTATATTTGATAATTTCATTGAGGATACCATCAACACCACAGGCCTTTTTTGGGTTGTGGTTTTTATTTTGTCCTGTAGCTCATTCAAGGTTGTTGGAGAATCCAGTGGGTTCTGGTAGTCTTTAATAGTTGATTCTAAGATTTGTATTTGATCATGAATATGTTTTTGCTGTTTATTATTTGTTATATAGCCAAAAAGATTGGAGAAGTGGTTTACCCATACATCTCCATTTTGGATAGATAATTCTTTGTGGTTAGAAGTGGTTAGAGTCTATGGATTCTTCAATTACATTGAGCTGATTTCTGACGTGCTGTTCCTTCTTTTTCCGTAGTGTATTTCTGTATTGTTTTAGTGATTCACCATAGTGAAGGTGTCACGTTCTGACCATAGTTCTTGTGTGTTGTGCTTGTTTTAGTGTTGGTCAGGACGTGAGCTGGGTGGGCATTCTGTTGTGTGTCTAGTTTGTCTGTTTCTGTGTTCGGCCTAATATGGTTCTCAATCAGAGGCAGCTGTCAATCGTTGTCCCTGATTGGGAATCATATATAGGTGGCTTGTTTTGTGTTGGGGATTTGTGGGTGGTTGTTTCCTGTCTTTGTGTTTTCTATGCACCAGCTAGGACTGTATCGGTTTGCCACATTTATTATTTTGTATTTGTTAACTTCTTCTCAATAGGGGGTGCTGTTTGCACTTTGTAATAATTTCGTTCCCAAATTAAACTGCCTCGTACTCAATTCTTGCTCGTACAATATGCATATTATTATTACTATTGTATAGAAAACACTCTCTAGTTTCTAAAACCGTTTGAATTATATCTGTGAGTAAAACAGAACTCGAGTTGAAGCATTTTTCCTATGAGGATGTGAGAATGCTGAATTCTGCAAGCTGTTCTCAGGTCAGTTTATTAATTTGCCTGTCTTCTATTGGTTGAGATGCACTGCATACGCCTTCCCCTGGATGTCAGCGAATAGTGAGAATTGAAATGGTGTTTCTAGGCAGATCTGAGAGCTTATAAATGGCCTGGCAACGTGGGGTACTCCCTTTGTCCTCTTCGCTCTGACGCAGAAAGGATCTCTGGCTGTCGTGATAGAAAGCTCCCTTTATAGCTCTTAGATATATCCGGCTCTGTTTTTATTTGATATAGGTGTTAAAGACATCATAATGTTGTTATATTAAACCGAGTTATATCAGTTTATATCGGTATATTGCGATTTTCGGATATTTATTTGTACTGCGTTTTAGTGAGTCGGACACGTCTTTGCCACATGGCTAATGTTTACTGCTAATTCGAACGTTGAAGAGGACAATCTACAACCAAGCAACGATTCTTTTGGACTAAGGACACCTTGCCCAAGACTCTGATGGGAGTTCATCAAAAAGTAAGAACTATATATGATGTTAATTCGTTGTTCTGTTGAAAAATGTAGAACTCATATTCTGCCATTAATCTAGGTGCGGTCTCGCTTTAACGCACGCTGTATGTTGTAGTAACGTTAATTTTAAAAATCTAACACAGCGATTGCATTAAGAACTAATGTATCTTTCATTTGCTGTCCAACCTGTATTTTTTAGTCAAGTTTATGATTAGTTATCGATTAGAATAGGTGCCTCTCCCAAGATTTCTCCCGACATTTTGTTTGCATTTTGGCTACTATTCATATTGTATAACCACGATTTGTGCCGCTAAATATGCACATTTTCGAACAAACTCTATATGTATTGTGTAATATGATGTTATAGGACTGTCATCTGAAGAAGTTTGAGAAGGTTAGTGAAAAAATTAATATCTTTTGCTGGTTTATACGTTATCGCTATTTTTGGCTTGAATCAATGCTGTTGTGTGGTTGGCTATTGTAGTAAGCTAATATAATGCTATATTGTGTTTTCGCTGTAAAACACTTAAAAAATCTGGAATATTGGCTGGATTCACAAGATCTTTGTCTTTCATTTGCTGTACGCTGTGTATTTTTCAGAAATGTTTTATGATGAGTATTTAGGTAATTCACGTTGCTCTCTGTAGTTATTCTAGTCGCTTTGGTGAGAGTTGTGATGGTGGCTGCAATGGTAAACTATGATTTATACCTGAAATATGCACATTTTTCTAACAAAACATATGCTATACAATAAATATGTTATCAGACTGTCATCTGATGAAGTTGTTTCTTGGTTAGTGGCTATTTATATCTTTATTTGGTCGAATTTGTGATAGCTACCTATGCAGGAAAAAAATGGTGGAGTAAAAAAAGTTGTGTCTTTTGCTAACGTGGTTAGCTAATAGATTTACATATTGTGTCTTCCCTGTAAAACATTTTAAAAATCAGAAATGATGGCTGGATTCACAAGATGTGTATCTTTCATCTGGTGTCTTGGACTTGTGATTTAATGATATTTAGATGCTAGTATTTACTTGTGACGCTATGCTAGGCTATGCTAGTCAGCTTTTTTACTGATGGGGGTGCTCCCGGATCCGGGATTGGGAGGAAGTAGAAGTTTGTTAAGTGTTCACGTTTATCGTTCGTATTAAACATGTTGAGCACTGGCTACGCTGCGTGTTGGTCTGATCCCTGTTATACCCCCTCTTCTAGTGAAGAGAGGGAAGGCTGCCGTTACAGAAGGTGGAGACTCAGAATTCTGGGTCTCTATGTTTTTGGTTGGACAGGTTTCTCAATTTCTTTCTTAGGTTTTTGCATTCTTCATCAAACCATTTGTCATTGTTGTTCATTTTCTTCTGTTTTCTGTTTGAAATGTTTAGGTTTGATAGGGAAGCTGAGAGGTCAAATATACTGTTAAGATTTTCTACTGCCAAGTTTACACCTTCACTATTACAGTGTTACGTTTTGTCCAGGAAGTTGTCTAAAAAGGTTTGAATTTGTTGCCTAATTGTTTTTTGGTAGGTTTCCACACTACATTCCTTCCATCTATAGCATTTCTTAATATTACTCAGTTCCTTTGGCTTTGATCCCTCATGACTGAGTATTGCTCTGTTCAAGTAGACTGTGATTTTGCTGTGGTCTGATAGGGGTGTCATTGGGCTGACTGTGAACACTCTGAGAGACTCTGGGTTGAGGTCAGTGACAGTCTACAGCACTACTGCCAAGAGATGAGCTATAGGTGTACCTACCATAGGAGTCCCCTCGAAGTCTACCATTGACTATGTACATACCCAGTGTGCGACAGGGCTGCAGGAGTTGTGACCTGTTTTTGTTGGTTATGTTGTCATAGTTGTGCCTAGGGGGGCATATGGGGGAGGGAATGCTGTCACCTCCATGCAGGTGTTTGTCCCCGTGTGCTGAGGGTGTCAGGTTCTTGTCCGGTTCTGGCATTTAGGTCGCCACGGACTAGCACATGTCCCTGGGCCAGGAAATGATTGATCTCTCTCTCTCTCTCTCTCTGTCTCCCTCTCTCCACAGTTTTATGACTTAACGACAGGTCGTAAATTCCTGGAAGGGACCCTCTCCCCCTTTAGACATGCAGTATTGAAAGAGTATTGAGGGAGAGAGAACAAAGAACTTCTCTTGTCAAAACTCCTAATCGCCAAAATGGGAGTATTAAACAATATTTCTACCTTTGAGAATGTGGGAATGGTCCGTGGACACTTAAGGGACAGTTATAACAAGTGTGTTTCATTTCGTGATCTCATGAAGGACTGTAACGGCTGTCCTCCTCCTCATCTGAGGAGGAGTAAGAAATGTCGGACCAATGCGTAGCGTGGTATGTGTCCATAATATATTTTAATGAAACAAACGAACACAGAAACAAAACAATAAACGCCAAGTGAAATAACAAACCGAAACAGTTCCGTGTGGAACACACAGACACGGAAGACAACCACCCACAAAACACAATAGAAAACAAGCTCCCTAAATATGGTTCCCAATCAGAGACAATGACTAACACCTGCCTCTGATTGAGAACCATATCAGGCCAAACGAAAAACCCAACATAGAAAAACAAACATAGATAACCCACCCAACTCACGCCCTGACCATACTAAAACAAAGAAATAACAAAAAAACTAAGGTCAGAACGTGACAAGGACAGGAAACACACATAACTGTATCTCTTAAGGTGTACATTTCCCAGCCGTCAGGTTTACATCTAAATATTGTGAAACGTATGTGTTTAAACATGAAACTATTTGTGAAAAGATGTAACATAATGTTAACCTTCTCAATGAGAAAATATGGGTTTTCATATCAAGTTAACCAAGTCAGTAACCATGCCCACGTGAGCATAGACATTACGTTGGCGTCATGGACAGCCCTTTTCTCTGAAGTGTGTAAAACCCACTCCTGACGAAATTCACATTAGACTAGAGAACATGCAGCTGACGCTTCATGTGAAATGGTTTAAACTACAACTCTACCAAAGGACAAGTCAGAGAACGCCGGGACAGAGTCCCAACATTGGAATGGCTACAATTCTATAGGTCACGGAGACCATGCAGCTGTAGTTTTGGCTACACGGCTGGAAATGGTTAAACTCTGAGACTATCAATCACTACAGAATAAGAGCAAATCTTAGACGCATGATTACTAGTCTGCAGCTAGAAATGACGTAAACCTAGAACGAGAATACCGACAACCATCGAAGCATCTATTCTATGAGAACATTTCCGAATGGTACTCTGAAGTATCCATTCTAAACACCTACAACCACGAAAGACATTGTAACTTCTGGGAAAGTTAACCAGAGACTCTGATGAACTCTACAGGACAATCGAGGATTCCAACAGAGAAGACAACAACGACATACGGGCGTAAATATATACATTTAAATTATTCTCGAATGAGCGGCCGTTCATGTGCAAAGGACTAGCATTTCAATTATTATAATTATCCACTGTGTGTAGTGAATCCCTTTTGTCTTTCCTGCTCTCTCAATCCCCACCCCTTTCCTTTGTCTACCAAACCGTCATATCGGCTTAGCCCACTAGGGACTTTTCTATCATTGTTGGTAACCAATATCTACTGTTTGTTTGTTATGTATTTCTGTGATTAGTTAGTTAGTAAATAAATAATTAAGCCAATTTGTATATTGATGATTCATTATGGAAACTAGGGTTCGTGCAGATATCTAAGGGTTTGCGATGTTCAGTAATGAGAACTGATGAGGTAATAATTCATTAATAGAAGACTAATTGATCAGATATTAATATATATTAAAATTATAACTCTAACTCTAAACATTTTCCCGTGGTGCCTCGTCTTCCTAATTAATTCATGTTTACATGATTAGTTTAATCACATAATAATTAAATCTAGAGATCTGATTTTATGTAAATAAGTCTTCACATTTAATGATAGTCCAGACACGACACAGCATTGACAAGAACATCAAATGTCAGTGTTTGTCCTACATTCATTTAGCAGTGGTGCACCAAATGTCTGCCGAGACGCGCTTTTAAGATCAGAGTGACACGTTACAACATCAACATCCAAGGTAACTAGCTAGCTAGGTTGTAATGGAAGTGTATCCAACCCTATTAATAGATTTATAGATGTATGCCCCAGGAAAACCCCGCTACCTCTGCCACCACTGGTGAAAGAAATCCTAGGGGAAACACTGCATGGGAGATAGTGGGTGGTGGTGGTGTAGGTTTTAAGATGGCAGCAGTAGACATGCCAAGTGACAGACCGAAGTCTTTCCACGGTTCATTAAGAATTGATTACACTGGTTCCATAGAGGTCATTAGTGCTGCTACAGAGAAGGAGCAGACCCCGAGGTCCTGATTGCAGCTCTGGCCCTGTCAAGCTCATCCTCCCCAGCGCTTAGAGATCTACATATCAACAACTTAATATTCTACAGCGTTCTTAAACCTTTTCAGCGCGACACCCAAATGAGAAATTGACCATCCTCCCGTGACACAAATCATGATCCAACGACCCCCCCAAAAAATACTGTGTGATGATAGATGTATTCTCATAACTGCGACCGACCTCTCACATGCCCAGGGCCCACTTTGGGAGATTCCCTAATGCAGTCAGACAGCAGACAACCTGAAACAAGATAACCTCAGAACGTCAAATAACCATGGAAACGATCTGCTGCAAACACCAACCGCTAAAGATAAGACTAGAAATCAGGGCATTTACTTTCAGAATTGTGTACTTAATGTTTACATGTATGTGTAAGACATGACTTTAACTTTGGTGTATCTAAGGGTCACAACAAGGCTCTCTATAGAGCCACAATTGAGTGACTTTCTCTGGGCTGAATTTCCCCCAGGTCTGTGAACCTTAGCAGTGAGAGCATTCACAATTGAGATCTCACTGTCAGAATTGTTTATCCGTAAAAGAAATGCAGCGTGCCGAAATGCTAAATACATGACCTTGTAGAATGTGTTGAAGCATATTGAATCCTTGAATGCATAGACATGCATGAGCCATATCAATAACACTGCGTAACTCTGGTTTGTGAATAAATTATAGTTGCGTCAAATATGAATGAAAGGCTTTGAAGGCGTTTGGTATTTCAAGTTGACCTGTGGGAGCAGTTTTAGATGAAATGCAATCATGAGTCGTGCAAATACATTCATATCTGCTGTAAGCAGGGGATAGCAGGTAGAAAATAAACTCAGTTGCTCTTTTGAATCACATGAACTCAAACACAATGCTGCAGCCCATTCCAGCAAGCAGCATCTCACTGCTCAACCACAGGTGAGAAGGTCTATAGAGACCTCTCTTCTCTCTCCCTGTCAGCTTTCTTGTAAAAAACCCAGTCCTGAACAAGCATTTCCCTTCCTGACTTCATAATTAAGAAATAATGACAGTTTAGAGTTGTTTAATTATGACTAGAGGCAAAAGAGTAACAATTAACTACAGATAAAGACATGATGGCGCCGGAGGAGATGGCTGCCGTTTTACAGGCTCCCAACCTATTGTGTGTGCTTTTTCTCATTATTTGTAACTTATTTTCGACATAATGTTTCTGCCACTGTTTCTTATGATCAAAAAGAGCTTCTGGATATCAGGACAGTGATTACTCACCTCGTACTGGACAAAGATTTTTTCTTTAACGAGTCGGACACAAAGGATTTACTTCAGACACCTGACAAGGCCCAAATCCCCATCATTCGCATGAAGAAGAGACGGAGATATCGGGGACGTAGGTCGAGGTGCTTTGCAAGGATCTGACGGTGAGTGAGTAATCCCCCTCTACCATCAGTCCTATTAGCCAACGTGCAATCATTGGATAACAAAA
The DNA here is from genome assembly GCF_016432855.1 of Salvelinus namaycush. Taxonomy (NCBI): domain Eukaryota; kingdom Metazoa; phylum Chordata; class Actinopteri; order Salmoniformes; family Salmonidae; genus Salvelinus; species Salvelinus namaycush. The sequence goes on from NC_052312.1 coordinate 38,657,763, forward strand.
TGGATGAGCTCCGATCAAGACTATCCTACCAATGGGACATTAAAAACTGTAATATCTTATGTTTCACCAAGTTGTGGCTGAATGACGACATGGATAACATACAGCTGGCTGGGTTTTCAGTCCATCGGCAAGATAGAACAGCTGCCTCCGGTAAGACAAGGGGTGCGGTCTGTGTCTATTTGTAAATAACAGCTGGTGCACGAAATCTAATATTAGGGAAGTCTTCAGGTTTTGCTCCCCTGAGGTAGAGTATCTCATGATAAGCTGTAGACCACACTATTTACCAAGAGTTTTCATCTATATTTTTCATAGCTGTCTATTTACCACCACAAACCGATGCTGACACTAAGACGGCACTCAACGAGCTGTATAAGGCCATAAGCAAACAAGAAAATGCTCATCCAGAGGTGGCACTCCTAGTGTCCGGGGACTTTAATGCAGGGAAACTTAAATTCGTTTTACCTCATTTCTACCAGCATGTTACATGTGCAACCAGAGGGGGAAAAAACTCTAGACCACCTTTACTCCACACACAGAGACACATACAAATCTCTCCTTCGCCCTCCATTTGGCAAATCTGACCATAACTCTATCCTCCTGATTCCTGCTTACAAGCTAAAACTAAAGCAGGAAACACCATTGACTCGCTCAATAAGGAAGTGGTCAGATGACGCAGATGCTAAGCTACAGGACTGTTATGCTAGCACAGACTGGAATATGTTCCGGGATTCTTCCGATGGCATTGAGGAGTACACCACATCAGTCACTGGCTTCATCAAGGGCATCGATGACGTCGTCCCCACAGTGACCGTACGTACATACCCGAAGCCATGCAACATCCGCACTGAGCTGTCACTTTCAAGGAGCGGGACTCTAACCCGGACGCTTATAAGAAATCCCGCTTTTCCCTCCGACGAACCATCAAACAGGCAAAGCGTCAATACAGGATTAAGATCGAATCGTACTACACCGGCTCCGACACTCGTCGGATGTGGCAGGGTTTGAAAACTATTACAGACTACAAAGGGAAGCACAGCCACGAGCTACCCAGTGACACAAGCCAACCAGATGAGCTAAATAACTTATGTGCTCTCTTTGAGGCAAGTAACACTGAAGCATGCATTAGAGCATCAGTTGTTCCTGCGACTGTGATCACACTCTCCGTAGCCGATGTGAGTAAATAGGTCAACATTCACAAGGCCGCAGGGCCAGACTGATTACGAGGACATGTACTCCGAGCATGCCACCTGGCAAGTGTCTTCACTGACATTTTCAACCTGTCCCTGACCGAGTCTGTAATACCAACATGTTTCAAGCAGACCACCATAGTCCCTGTGCCCAAAAACACCAAGGTAATCTGCCATGACTACCGATCTGTAGCACTCACGTCTGTAGCCATGAAGTGCTTTGAAAGGCTGGTCATGGCTAACATCAACACCATTATCCCAGAAACCCTAGACCACTCCAATTTGCATACAGAAAAAGGAGGACCGAGCACTCTCCCATTCTCATCGACGGGGCTGTAGTGGAGCAGGTTGAGAGCTTCAAGTTCCTTGGTGTCCACATCACCAACAAACTATCACGGTCCAAACACACCAAGACAGTCGTGAAGAGGGCACGACAACAGCTATTCCCTCTCAGGAGACTGAAAAGATTTGACATGGGTCCTCAGATCCTCAAAAAGTTCTACAGCTGCACCATCGAGAGCATTCTGACTGGTTGCATCACCGCCTAGTATGGCAACTGCTCGGCCTCCGACCGCAAGGCACTACAGGGGGTAGTGCGTACGGCCCAGTACATCACTGGGGCCAAGCTTCCTGCCATCCAGGACCTCTATACCAGGCAGTGTCAGAGGAAGGCCCAAAAAATTGTCAAAGACTACAGCCACCCTAGTCATAGACTGTTCTCTCTGCTACCGCATGGCAAGCGGTACCGGAGCGCCAAGTCTAGGTCCAAGAGGCTTCTTAACAGCTTCTACCCCCAAGCCATAAAACTCCTGAACAGCTACTCAAATGGCTACCCAGACTATTTGCATTGCCCCCCCACCCCCACTTTTACACTGCTGCTACTCTGTTTATTATCTATGCATATTCGCTTTACCTCTACCTACATGTACATATTACCTCGACTAACCGGTACCCTTTAGCTTCGACTACTGTTATTTTATTGTTGCTCCTTAGTTATTTGTTATTTTATTTATTTTTTACTCTTGTTTATTTTAGTAAATATTTTCTTAATACTTTTTTTCTTAAAACTGAGTTGTTGGTTAAGGGCTTGTAAGTAAGCAGTTCACTGTAAGGTCTACATCTGTAGTATTCGGCGTGTGTGTCAAATAAAATGGGATTTGATTTGATTGTGTTCTGATTGAAAATGAGATCATTATTGTTAAAAACTCTGACCTTGGCCTACATGTCCCAACAAACAAACCACAAGACACACACATGAAAACAGGTGTGAACAAGATCTGTTTCTTATGCTGGATATTCTTGAGGAGGCTTCAACACCTTAAAATGAGGGCTATGAAGCTCTCTGTTAACATTGACTTGTATTGGCCATGTTGATAAACTATGACAAGCACATCTAGCATACAGCATGGTGAACTCTTCTCACCACCAAACATTCTGCTCTCAACCTGTTAGATAAAATATCTGTTTGATCCATCAGTCCAGACAGTGTTGTTGTAGTCTAAGTAGTGATAGGCTATAGATGTATTGACCCCCATGTCTCCTCCAGTCTCTATGTCCCAGCCAGCGTCCAGAGGAGTTGGCTTTATAGATTTCCAAACTGTGTTTATCTCCTGGATCACCAGAGCCAAGCAAAGGAGACAGGCGTCTGATTTATCCCCCTCTTCCAGAGAGAGGAAGGGAAGAAGGAGGGAGGGACAGGGGCATGGTGAACCATTAAAAAAGCAGCGAGACAGCAGCAGCAGCAGCAGCAGCACTGTGTGTGTGTGTGATGTTGGTGTGTCTGAGTTTGCTTTGTTAAGAGACTGTCGCGCAGTTCCTGTTTCTGTCATGATCAGTCTCTCCAACCGGCTGGTTATGACACCTGGCTGTCATTGTTGGGTTCTGTTGTTGGGTGATTAATGGTGAATGAATGAGATGCAGCGAGGGTAAAACTACTTGGCCCAGTTACTCGGGTCTAGAAAACAACAACGCCACCTGTAAACTGCTCATCTTTAAGAGACTGTGCTTGATATCTGACTGTGTGGGCAGTGGTGACTCGTCTCGTACTGGCCAAAGTTTTCAGAGACCTTTAACTTTTTTATTCATTACTTCTCAGTCCACGCCTGTGGCATCCATTTTAAGTTTCCACACCAATCAAAGGAGGACATAGGGCAAATCCTTTGATGTGCTGGACCTGGGCAGCCATCCGCTGTGTTGGAGAGCGTACGCCTCATCCTACTCATCCGGTCTCTCTCTTCCTCCCCTGCTCCTCCTGACCCATGGCTAATCAATCAGTCATTGTTTCGACCACCTCTTTCAACTGTAAGCCAAAACCCAAGCCCTGAGGGCAATCTCATTCTCCATGTTATCCTCACATGGCCGCCTCATCATCTCCCAGCACTTCGACGCTCATCATTTTAATCTGCTCATCAATCAATGCATCATAATGGATTGGGTTTTCCTGAGCTTGGCTGGCATATTGCCGTGCCTCCAGCATGTATTACCCTAGCTAACACCAAGTCTCTCCCCATCTGGGAGAAGCAGCCTGTGAAGATGTAGGTGGTCATCTGACCCCAGAGTTGAAGGGGAACATGACAGCCTATTGCTAGCCAGCCACAGAGACCGGGACCTGGCATAGGGGTCTAATAAACGACCATCGGGGATGTTTTTCCTGGAGCACCCTGTCATTGTTAAGCACTAACACCCCTTGGGGAATTGCCCCGAACAGTAATTACAGTGAAGGAAGGCAAGTGCAGCCATGTGAATGGGAAACTAGCCACTGGGCAAAAACTGGTTGAATCAATGTTGTTCCCATGTCATTTCAATGAATAAAAATCATTGGGGTGACGTTGAATCAATGTGGAAAACCGATTGGATTTGCAAAAAGTCATCAACTTAAGGGCATTTTCTATTTTTTTCAACTAACTTTTAACCTAGAACCAGTGACATTTTTTGATTTCACGTTAAATTTACGTTAGTTGACAACTCAACCAAATGTAAATCAAAACTAAATTTCCCGCTGTGTCCAGTGGGAAATTAGCACCAATTGTATGTGAAATGGGGCCAGTGTGTATATTTAAAGGGATTTGGATCTCTTTAAGACAAGACATTTTTATTAATTGGTGCAATATCTAAAGGACTGGTAGTACCGAGCTGAGCTGGTTTTGAGGAACAATGTTCCCGCTGTGAAAGAAACAGCTAATGATGTTGACAGAGTGTTTCTTTCAAAGCGTGCCCTGCCAAGACTGTGGGCAAAAAAAACTTGTACAAATGAGGTCTGTGTTGTGAGGACATCAAATGGCTTCGGCACTCGCCGAGCAGCACAACAACAGAGGTTGTTATCTGATAAACCTAGCGCAGTATATTGGTCTCCGGGAACGTGTGGTTGATACTCCAGGGAGTCTGGATGAGGACACGTTCTGTGTGCATTGCTGCACTTGTGACTTATTAAACAATCTCCCCTGGGTTCAAACACCATACTTCTCTTTAATGAGATACTTTAATGACATCGTCTATGTTACAGCTTCTGGTTTAGCATTGTAGTTAAGTTATTTTTGTGTTGTGGTGTTGATCTAGCTGTAACCCATTACGTTTACATGGACCTGTTTGAGGGTTACGGCTCGGAGGATGCGTAGCTGAGAGAGAGATGCACTGTTTCACCGTTGTTCGCTGCCAGCTCTGCAGTCAATATTCTTTCCGAGCGTGGCTCGCTCACTCTCCTGGGTTGCCATGGAAACGGCACACTACTCGCTCGCTTCCTGCCTCTCCCTCTCTTGTTGCTGTGAGATGGACAGGAACTCTCGGACACGGCGGGCGGAGACTGGTGTAGTGGTCAAAGAGGTTCCTGCTGGGAAGGCACCGCTGGAGAGTTAAAAGGTGTGTCTCCATGGCAACCAGCTGGATATCGACCCGTCTGCCCTTTAAGCCGTTCCCTGCTGCCCTCGCCCCATGGGCACTAGTTGGCATCAAAGCCTTCCCTCTGATACAGCTCTGCCATTCATCACTGCTCACCAAGCTCCTGCTGATCACTCTTGTTGATCATCATGACATAAGATCAGAGTGGGCAGAGAGAGACACGATGTGTCTGGCCCCCCTACACAGACAACGAAACCACTGACAGTCCACCATTTAGCTTGGAAACTAGATTCAACCACTCACATCTCTCACTCTGTAGACATTTTCAGCTTTATAAACAACTTTTAAATTCCACAATTATTTCAGTATTCCACTCTCTGTGACGCTCTGCTTCCAGATTCTCACTATTGTCCCATTCAACAGTCTCTTCCCCCTTCAGCTGAATGTTATTTTCATGATTACAGCACAACAGAGACGGTTGCATAAAGTAACTGTGCCAGATCACTCCCTGTATCCCCTCTTCTCTCAGTCCATCATTAGTCAGCTTGGTACTTCCAAACTGATCTCCAAGCAGTAGAGAGAGGATCACATCACATGTACCCTTCCATCAGCCCAGATCAGAGGAATATTAAAACAATCCCATCAGCCAACTTCAAACGGAGCCGGGTGGGGGAAAAAGAAATGAGGACATCTAGAATATTCACCTGAACTGCCTTAGCCATCTTCCACTTCCAGAACCCTGTCACCACATCTGAGGAACTTGGGAAAGAAAGGAAGGATCCACGCTGAATAGTGATGAAGTTCTGAAAATCTAATGGAGAGATGATGAGGCTATACTAGGGCCCGTCTCTTTCTGTTCAACTAAAAACTCAGGGAAAGGATTTTTGTTAGACATCAAGCATTGATGAGACACCTGGGTTGATTGGTGCAATGAAGAACTAACCCTGTGGGTGAATTATCTTGGAGGCTTGCAGCTCTCCATCAGAGTGGAGGAAATTGCTTTTCTATTGCTGCTCATTCAGCACAGTCAGTAAGCAGTCCCCAGTCTGTAGCTGGGTCCCATCCAAAAAGCCTTGTTACTTTATGATACTATATTACTACTACTCAGCTTCTACTTCTACTCATTCCCTCTCATGGAAGCGCATCAAAACATTATTAGGTCGATTTTTTTTCTTCTACTCACATGATTACACAGTGTGTCAACAAATGTTGTTTTCCCTGTGAGGCTGCATTTCTTGTCACTGTGGCTCCTCGTTGGCAGACGCTCGGTACTCGGCGGGTCTGCTGGCAGCCGCCGGTAATTAATTGGAACACCTGTTCCCAATCACCTCTTCTGTTCTTCCGCCCTAGAGGTTCATGGGAGACAGTGTCCTCTTTGCAATGTGTAGGGCTACTGTAACACTACAGCTCTTTATGAGTATGATAAATGGCTTGTCATATCTGAGCGAGGGGTTGAGCGTGAGTGTCCATGACTCTTTAGAGGGATTGCGGCATATGGCAGGGTTGGGTTTACTCATGAGATGTGATGAAAGAGTGACCGATCGAGAGAGAGAGAGAATGAGGGAATTAAAGAGAGGAAGTGGAAAATGAGAAAGAGAGAGAGCTGGCTGTGTGACTCATGTCGTCCTCTGTCACAGTGTCAGGAGTGTGTGACTCTCTCGGCTACCTGAGAGAGTCAGGAAGAGTTGACGCAAGAGGTTATAGTCCGCCCAAAATATGTCCATGAAAATAAGGGATTTTTGCATGGAGATCAATGAAAGTGTCAACAAAAAATGTAATTGCTGATTTGCTATTTGATGGAATAGAAGTTTCGTAATGGTTAAGTTGTTATGAATGCACTGATATAAGTGGACGCACATGGCATTTCTGCAACTTTATATCAAAGCCTGTTGTCATAGAGATAGAGGACTCATCATGGATATAACCCGTTTTAGCATGTACATTGCCATTGAGGGCTTACACCATTTTATAGTAGTCATCTGGGTGGGGATCCCTATGCGTTGGGAGCAATCAGCCAATGAAGAAGAAGAAAATGGACTTTAAAATGGAGCCCTGTAACGATGTGCGCTGAGAGTCAGATAGCTAGTTCAGGGAGTGAGTGTTTTAATAAATAAACACAACATAATACAAAATAAGAAACATGAACAACGCACAGATCTGACACAGGAACAGAAACAATAACGCCTGGGGAAGGAACCAAGGGGAGTGACATATATAGGGAAGGTAATCAAGGAGGTGATGGAGTCCAGGTGAGTGTCATGAGGTCCTGGTGCGCGTGACGATGGTGACAGGTGTGCGGGATAATGAGCAGCCTGATGACCTAGAGACCGGAGAGGGAGCACACGTGACAAGCCCATGCTGTGACAAACGCTATAATGGCAGAGATACAAAGATGAGTCCTCTATCTATCCCTTTTATTCACACGCGTATATGTCCTCTCATTGGCTAGAATGGCCCCACCTGATCTCGCCTGTAGTCCATCTTTGAGGACATGCATTTCCATTGTTAGAGTGGTCACTTGACTATCTTGTCAATATAATAAACAATCTTTGGCTTTAGTCACCCACATGCACATAACATGTCACTTCCTGTATGGATCACAGGATTAACAGCACGCCGCCAGTAACCATGACGATGCATCTGCTTCTGCCACCTCTAAACAGATCTCAGTCGGAGAAGACACCATTGGTGGCAATTACTGACTACTTCTGATTGGTGGAAATGCTTTTTTACTCTCCCTGGTCAACTATTGCTTCCAGTGGGGTCAGTCAGTGTGCTTTCATAGAGGGATTTAAACCAGAGGAGGTCAGTCAGTGGGCTTTCATAGAGGGATTTAAACCAGAGGAGGTCAGTCAGTGTGCTTTCATAGAGGGATTTAAACCAGAGGGGGTCAGTCAGTGTGCTTTCATAGAGGGATTTAAACCAGAGGAGGTCAGTCAGTGGGCTTTCATAGAGGGATTTAAACCAGAGGAGGTCAGTCAGTGTGCTTTCATAGAGGGATTTAAACCAGAGGAGGTCAGTCAGTGGGCTTTCATAGAGGGATTTAAACCAGAGGAGGTCAGTCAGTGTGCTTTCATAGAGGGATTTAAACCAAAGGAGGTCAGTCAGTGTGCTTTCCTAGAGGGATTTAAACCAGAGGAGGTCAGTCAGTGGGCTTTCATAGAGGGATTTAAACCAGAGGTCAGTCAGTGGGCTTTCCTAGAGGGATTTAAACCAGAGGAGGTCAGTCAGTGGGCTTTCATAGAGGGATTTAAACCAGAGGTCAGTCAGTGGGCTTTCATAGAGGGATTTAAACCAGAAAAACAATATTTATGCCTATGAGGATTATCATAATGATTCATGTAGATTTATGTTGTGATGAAAAGACAGATGTTTTTTTCTATTGCTATGTCTGACAATGGGTTGAATGGGTCATTTTGTTGTTGCATTTTATGATAAACTACACTATGCTGCCTTGGGAGACAGTAATGACATGAGTTTAGCTTTTTTTTCTGACTTTTTTTTATATAAATGAAGAAATGTAAGATATCAGTCCTGCAAATACAAGAGCATGGTCCTGCATGGCCTAGTTGATAGAGCACAGCACTTGCAACATCAGGATTGTGGGTTAGATTCCCACTGGGGCCACCCATACGGAAAAACATCAGGATTGTGGGTTAGATTCCCACTGGGGCCACCCATACGGAAAAACATCAGGATTGTGGGTTAGATTCCCACTGGGGCCACCCATACGGTAAAACATCAGGATTGTGGGTTAGATTCCCACTGGGGCCACCCATACGGTAAAACATCAGGATTGTGGGTTAGATTCCCACTGGGGCCACCCATACGGTAAAACATGAGGATTGCGGGTTAGATTCCCACTGGGGCCACCCATACGGTAAAACATCAGGATTGTGGGTTAGATTCCCACTGGGGCCACCCATACGGAAAAACATCAGGATTGTGGGTTAGATTCCCGCTGGGGCCACCCATACGGAAAAACATCAGGATTGTGGGTTAGATTCCCGCTGGGGCCACCCATACGGAAAAAAAGGTGTATGCACACGACTGTGAACCGCTTTAGATAAAATGATCTGCTAAAGGGCATATACTATAACGCTCTGCATTTTCTATGACGGAATCAAAAAATATCTGAAAACAAAATGATCTGAAATATTCTTCATGAGGAGTCATAACAGTGTACCCTTGTACATTTGGTAGAAATAAGGCATGTAGAACCTTGTGTTTCGGTCGACTGTTTATTTTTCCCCCCCTGGCTATTATGAATAGCTAATAATACTATAACTGCTGTGGTCTTGCCTGGGCCTGGGGCTGATACAGACGTGGGCGGCTTGCTGCTGAATGATTGGGTTATTCATTTGATCCTCAATCACTTTTACGGCACACTGTCCACCAGGGACCATCCATAAACCCCTCTGCTTTAGGAATGGAGAACAGAAGCAGATTTCTCTGCTGTGAATAGGATAGGACTTTTTCCCAGTCAGGGTAGAAAAGACTCAAAGGTCAAAGTAATGAATTGCAGAACAAATGCAACATATCTATTGGTTTAATAAAGAACCACCATTGCTGCTCAATTAAGGACAGGATGGAGTAGTCTTGCTTGTTGAACACTTCCTTTCCTCTCTTTGTGTCAGATGGGACGCATTGGGATTCTAACCCTGTAACCTCCCGATGGTACTCTATCCCTCTATCTTCTCCCCCATCCACACTCCATCTATGTATTCCCACCTTCCTCCTCTCCTCTCTCCCTAGGAAAGAAAACAACAGGCACCTTATATAACTCTTACTCTGTTCAGACACTCGTTGTATAAACTAATAGTGCTTGTTCCTGACATGATTCTCTTTGCCTCTGTCTGCCTGCTCCACCTGTGCACAGTAGAGAAGCAACAGCTTCAATTGATGTCATTCTGCGCCTGAGCCATAGAGACAGAGTGCTCAGCTCTTTCCCTCTCTCATTCTGTCCCTCTCTCTTTCTAATCTCATTCCTTTGCCTTTATCTCTCCCCCTCTCCTTCCCTGTCTGCCTCCTTGTAAAATCCTTGTCGGCCCCAATGACAAGTGAAACAAGTTGTCGTGGAGGGAGAGAGAAAAAGAAGCATGCCAATGCTATAGTCTTCCGGAGTGTGTTGGATGCATACAGAGATGAGGGGGAAGAATGCACTCTAATCCAAACCACAGAGCAGCTCATGTAAGCCAGTTGGGTGAATGCAGCAGATCTCCAGTGGGGGTTTCAGCACCTCTTGATTGGACAGCTCCCTGCTAGCATTACAATTCAACAGTCTAAAATCAATCTCTTTGGCTGTAATCACATTGACTGCTCTGTTTGTACAGTCAATATGCAGTGCTGTAATTGGCTGTGCGTGTGAGTGTGCGTGCACATGGGTGTTTGCATTTGTGCATTTGATGAGCTAATGAGCCTGGCCATATGCAGCAGACGGCACAGCATCCATGTCACACAGCCTGCATCCCCACATTACCCTCAGCCCTTAACACACTGACCCTGTGACCAGCAGCACTATGGGAGGATTGAGGGTAAAGGTGTAAGAGAGGGAAGGGGGGGGAGAGGAGAGAGCCCAATATTCGTCTATCTGTCTCTGCCCCAATTTACACCCTCTTATATATGCATTTGGCATGGTTCACCTTCGCACTGAAAGAAAGCCTGCACGCATGCACGCACAAACACAGCCTCAATCCCAACCAGCCAGCCTCAATCCCAACCAGCCAGCCTCAATCCCAACCAGCCTCAATCACAACCAGCCAACCAGCCTCAATCACAACCAGCCAACCAGCCTCAATCACAACCAGCCAGCCTCAATCACAACCAGCCAGCCTCAATCCCAACCAGCCAGCCTCAATCCCAACCAGCCTCAATCACAACCAGCCTCAATCACAACCAGCCAACCAGCCTCAATCACAACCAGCCAACCAGCCTCAATCACAACCAGCCAGCCTCAATCCCAACCAGCCAACCAGCCTCAATCCCAACCAGCCAACCAGCCTCAATCCCAACCAGCCAACCAGCCTCAATCCCAACCAGCCAACCAGCCTCAATCCCAACCAGCCAGCCTCAATCCCAACCAGCCAGCCTCAATCCCAACCAGCCAGCCTCAATCCCAACCAGCCAACCAGCCTCAATCACAACCAGCCAGCCTCAATCACAACCAGCCAACCAGCCTCAATCACAACCAGCCAACCAGCCTCAATCACAACCAGCCAACCAGCCTCAATCACAACCAGCCAGCCTCAATCACAACCAGCCAGCCTCAATCCCAACCAGCCAACCAGCCTCAATCCCAACCAGCCAACCAGCCTCAATCCCAACCAGCCAACCAGCCTCAATCCCAACCAGCCAACCAGCCTCAATCCCAACCAGCCAGCCTCAATCCCAACCAGCCAGCCTCAATCCCAACCAGCCAACCAGCCTCAATCACAACCAGCCAACCAGCCTCAATCACAACCAGCCAGCCTCAATCACAACCAACCAACCAGCCTCAATCACAACCAGCCAGCCTCAATCCCAACCAACCAACCAGCCTCAATCACAACCAGCCAGCCTCAATCACAACCAACCAACCAGCCTCAATCCCAACCAGCCAGCATCAATCCCAACCAGCCAGCCAGCATCAATCCCAACCAGCCAACCAGCCTCAATCACAACCAGCCAGCCAGCCTCAATCCCAACCAGCCAACCAGCCTCAATCACAACCAGCCAGCCTCAATCACAACCAACCAACCAGCCTCAATCCCAACCAGCCAACCAGCCTCAATCACAACCAACCAACCAGCCTCAATCACAACCAACCAACCAGCCTCAATCACAACCAACCAACCAGCCTCAATCCCAACCAACCAGCCTCAATCACAACCAACCAACCTCAATCACAACCAACCAACCTCAATCACAACCAACCAGCCAGCCTCAATCACAACCAACCAGCCAGCCTCAATCACAACCAACCAGCCAGCCTCAATCACAACCAACCAGCCAGCCTCAATCACAACCAACCAGCCAGCCTCAATCACAACCAACCAGCCAGCCTCAATCCCAACCAACCAGCCTCAATCCCAACCAACCAGCCTCAATCACAACCAACCAACCAGCCTCAATCACAACCAACCAACCAGCCTCAATCCCAACCAGCCAACCAGCCTCAATCCCAACCAGCCGACCAGCCTCAATCACAACCAGCCAACCAGCCTCAATCACAACCAACCAGCCAGCCTCAATCACAACCAACCAGCCAGCCTCAATCACAACCAACCAGCCAGCCTCAATCCCAACCAGCCAGCCTCAATCCCAACCAGCCAGCCTCAATCACAACCAACCAGCCTCAATCACAACCAACCAGCCTCAATCACAACCAGCCAGCCTCAATCCCAACCAACCAACCAGCCTCAATCCCAACCAACCAACCAGCCTCAATCCCAACCAACCAGCCTCAATCACAACCAGCCAGCCTCAATCACAACCAGCCAGCCTCAATCACAACCAGCCAGCCTCAATCCCAACCAGCCAGCCTCAATCACAACCAGCCAACCAGCCTCAATCACAACCAACCAACCAGCCTCAATCACAACCAACCAGCCAGCCTCAATCACAACCAACCAGCCAGCCTCAATCACAACCAACCAACCAGCCTCAATCACAACCAACCAACCAGCCTCAATCACAACCAACCAACCAGCCTCAATCACAACCAACCAACCAGCCTCAATCACAACCAACCAACCAGCCTCAATCACAACCAACCAACCAGCCTCAATCACAACCAACCAACCAGCCTCAATCACAACCAACCAGCCAGCCTCAATCACAACCAACCAGCCAGCCTCAATCACAACCAGCCAACCAGCCTCAATCACAACCAACCAGCCAGCCTCAATCACAACCAACCAGCCAGCCTCAATCACAACCAACCAGCCAGCCTCAATCACAACCAACCAGCCAGCCTCAATCACAACCAACCAGCCAGCCTCAATCACAACCAACCAGCCAGCCTCAATCACAACCAACCAACCAGCCAGCCTCAATCACAACCAACCAACCAGCCAGCCTCAATCACAACCAACCAACCAGCCAGCCTCAATCACAACCAACCAGCCAGCCTCAATCACAACCAACCAACCAGCCTCAATCACAACCAACCAACCAGCCTCAATCACAACCAACCAACCAGCCTCAATCACAACCAACCAACCAGCCAGCCTCAATCACAACCAACCAGCCAGCCAGCCTCAATCACAACCAACCAGCCAGCCTCAATCAAGACATTAAGCAGCCGTGGAGTGAAAGGGCGGAGAACTGGGACTGTAATCTGTCTGTGTTGAGGAGAAGCAGCAACAGTTGGCGGGAGGATGGAGACGAGGAGTGAGAGGACTGAAAGTTCCCGACTCTGACTCCTCCCCTCCCCGATCACCCCCCCCCCCCCAGGCCTCTACCCCGCCAACAGCTATCAGCTGGGAGGAGAAGAAGAGAGAGAGGCAGAGACAGAAAGAGGTAAAAAAAGATGGAAGGGGAGTTAGGAGAAAGAGTGAACAAGGACAGACTCTTAACTTTCAACGAGAGAACGTTAGAGAATCTTCAGAAACTACCTAAAAACATAGTATGCAATATGTGGTAATGGCTTGTTCTATATCCACATCTGATGCTGGCAACACATGAGAGGGGGAGAGAAAGAGAGAGGATGACGAGAGAGAAAGATGGGGAGAGAGAGGAAGAAAAGCCAAGGAACGAGAGAGAGGCAGGGAGTAGAGAGGAGGGAGAGGGGAAGATCTAGAGAAGGGGGAGATAGTGAAGGATATATACAGTACACTGAACAAAAATATAAACAAACATGTAAAGTTTTGGTCCCATGTTTCATGAGCTGAAATAAAAGATCCCTGAAATGTTCCATACGCACAAAAAGCTAATTTCTCTCATGTTGTGCACAAATTTGTTAACATTTGTTAACATTTCTCCTTTGTCAAGATAATCCATCCACCTGACAGGTGTGGCATATCAAGAAGCTGATTAAACAGCATGGTCATTACACAGGTGCACCTTGTGCTGGGGACAATAAAAGGCCACTCTAAAATGTGCAGTTTTGTCACACAACACAATGCCATAGATGTTTTGAGTGAGCATGCAATTGGCATGCTGACTGCAGGAATGTCCATCAGAGCAGTTTCCAGAGAATTTTATGTTCATTTCTCTACCATAAGCCGCCTCCAACATCGTTTTAGAGAATTTGGCAGTACGTCCAACCGGCCTCACAACCACAGACCACGTGTATGGCGACGTGTGGACGAGAGGTTTGCTGATGTCAACGTTGTGAACAGAGTGCCCCATGGTGGCGTCAGTGGCTCATTAATTGACTTATTCAATGTTTGCCTGAGACTTAAACTTTAGGCTCCTTGTTCATTACAGATGTAGGATCTTAACCCATATTGTCACAGTAAAATAGTCCTGCAACAACAGGATTTGAACATTTGATGTTGCCTGTTTGTTGGTTAGGCTATTAGCTGGCCAAAAGTAGTCTACATGAAAAGTGCAATACTGTTAATATAAACGTGTGTTAGTGTGGGTTTTCAGGGACTTTTGTAAATCACGAGGCTCATCTGCATTTCATGTGGTGCAGGAAAATTGATAACAAAAGTGATCAAATTAAGATCCTACATATGTAGGATCCCATGCTCTCTCCTCACTCTGCATCTCCCTGGCTCACTGCAAGAGGAAGTGAACGGGTAAATTATGTTTTTATTATTTATGATGAGTTCAGAGTTAGAATGACTGCCCTCCTCTCAGTCTGGATCCAAGCTATAAGACCACCTCAGGACCGTATTGTCTTATTTATGAAAAGGTCTGGAAGTGAGAGGACCATAGTCAAATGCAGAGCATCCAATCCAACGCTCTCTTACACACAGCACATATAAACAAGATCAACGTTGAAAACGAGAGAAACTCATAGGTGTCCCAACCTCTGATCCGAGAACAGTGATTAGCAATGTGGATCATCAGTGCCGGAGTCTGACGCAGCGCTACCGCTCCCGGCTAGGACAATCTGTTCACAATGATTCATAAATAGAGAGGCGTAGGTGATCATATCCCAATGTATTTAAGGTTTGAAATTGTTATGTTTTTGTCAAATGCTATCGGTTTGGGCTACTTACGGTCAATTTGCAGAGTACAAATTATTTAACATTTTGTTCCGGCCCCGACCATTCGCTCAAGAAAAAATTGTCCCGTGGCTGAATGTAATTGGGGACCCCTGGTGTAGCGGGTGTGGGATTAGATTAGAGCTATTACATGCTTTAACATCAGTGTGCATTATTACAGACCAGTTAGCACTGTTTGTATCATTACCACAATTCTGATCCATATCATCATGTCCTGTTTAACTCCAGACTAACAGGAAACCACATATCCTGTTTGACTCCAGACTTACAGGAAACCACATGTCCTGTTTAACTCCAGACTAACAGGAAACCACATGTCCTGTTTAACTCCAGACTAACAGGAAACCACATGTCCTGTTTAACTCCAGACTAACAGAAAACCACATGTCCGGTTTAACTCCAGACTAACAGAAAACCACATGTCCGGTTTAACTCCAGACTAACAGGAAACCACATGTCCGGTTTAACTCCAGACTAACAGGAAACCACATGTCCTGTTTAACTCCAGACTAACAGAAAACCACATGTCCGGTTTAACTCCAGACTTACAGAAAACCACATGTCCGGTTTAACTCCAGACTAACAGAAAACCACATGTCCGGTTTAACTCCAGACTAACAGAAAACCACATGTCTGGTTTAACTCCAGACTAACAGGAAACCACATGTCCGGTTTAACTCCAGACTAACAGTGAACCACATGTCCGGTTTAACTCCAGACTAACAGTGAACCACATGTCCGGTTTAACTCCAGACTAACAGTGAACCACATGTCCGGTTTAACTCCAGACTAACAGTGAACCACATGTCCGGTTTAACTCCAGACTAACAGTGAACCACATGTCCGGTTTAACTCCAGACTAACAGTGAACCAGATGTCCGGTTTAACTCCAGACTAACAGTGAACCACATGTCCGGTTTAACTCCAGACTAACAGTGAACCACATGTCCGGTTTAACTCCAGACTAACAGTGAACCACATGTCCGGTTTAACTCCAGACTAACAGTGAACCACATGTCCGGTTTAACTCCAGACTAACAGTGAACCACATGTCCGGTTTAACTCCAGACTAACAGTGAACCACATGTCCGGTTTAACTCCAGACTAACAGTGCACCACATGTCCGGTTTAACTCCAGACTAACAGGAAACCACATGTCCTGTTTAACTCCAGACTAACAGGAAACCACATGTCCGGTTTAACTCCAGACTAACAGGAAACCACATGTCCGGTTTAACTCCAGACTAACAGGAAACCACATGTTAGGAGAGAACAGAAACACATTGGGGAAACACTGCACCGCCCACAACCGCAGGGCTCTCCAGAGGGTGGTGCGGTCTGCACAATGCATCACCGGGGGCAAACTACCTGCCTTCCAGAACACCTACAACACCCGATGTCACAGGAAGGCCAAAAAGATCATCAAGGACAATAACCACCCGAGCCACTGCCTGTTCACCCCGCTATCATCCAGAAGGCGAGGTCAGTACAGGTGCATCAAAGCTGGGACAGAGAGATTGTTAAACAGCCATCACTAGCACAGAGAGGCGGCTGCCTACCTACAGACTTGATATCATTGGCCACTTTAATAAATGGAACACTAGTCACGTTAATAATGCCACTAAGAATGTTTACATATCTCGCATTACTCATCTCATATGTATATACTGAATTCTTCACTATCTATTCTTTACTATCTATTGCATCTTAGCCGCTCTCACTGCTCATCCATATATTTTATACTTATATACTCTCATCCCATTCCTTTACTAGATTGTGTGTATTAGATTTTGTTGTGGAATTGTTGATATTACCTGTTAGATATTGCTGCACTGTTGGATCTAGAAGCACAAGCATTTCACTACACTCACAATAACATCTGCTAACCATGTGTATGTGACCAATACAATTTGATTTGATTTGTGTTTCTTTCTCACTTTCTCCAGTTTCTCTCCGCCCCTTTCAATTCAATACGAAGGGCTTTATTGGCATGGGAAACATATGTTAACATTGCCAAAGCAGGTGAAATAGATAATAAAAAATTAACAGTAAATATTACACTCACAAAAGTTTCAAAGGAATAGACACATTTCAAATATCATGTTATGTCTATATACAGTGTTGTAACGATGTGCAAATAGTAAAAGTACAAAGTGGAAAATAAATAAACATAAATATGGTTTGTATTTACAATGGTGGTTTTTTTTCACTGGTTGCTCTTTTCTTGTGGCAACAGGTCACCAATATTCCTGCTGTGATGCTCTATCATTTCCTGAGGTTCTGTGAGTGAATGAGAGGGAGGGAGGAAGAAAAGAGAGAGAGAGGGATGGAGAGAAAGAGAGGGCTGCTCTTTTATTTCCTGAGATTGTGTCTTAAATCTATCTACTTATCTCTCTGTACTCTCTTGCTGTCTCTTTAGCTTAGCCTCTGACAGCAATGTGCCCTTCCACGACTGTTAACACACACAAATGCCTCTACTACGGACTCTGCTGCTGTGACTGTGTGGGACTGCTAGATATCCTCTGACAATACTCTTATTGATCTGTTACCACAGCCTGCACTGACATCTCTGTGTTATTGTCACACGCTCGGAACAAGTGAATTGAATTGAAGACAGTCCCAGTGTCTCTGGCTGGAGTGGGTGTGTGTACTGTTTGTGTCCATGGGGAGCTGCAGTGGTCACTCTGACAGTGGTCAGGAGATCAGGAGAGGGAATCAATCAGCTAGTGAACAGAGGAGAGGAGAGATTACAGGAGTAGGGGAACAGGAGAGACTACAGGGTGAGGAGGGACTACAGGGGGAGGGTGAGAGGAGGGACTACAGAAGGGGTGGAGGAGAGGAGGGACTACAGGAGGGGAGGAGGAGAGACTAGAGGGGGAGAGGAGAGATTACAGGGGGAGGAGGATAGAAGAGATTACAGGGAGAGGGTGAGAGGGGGGACTACAGGGGGAGGGGGAGGGGAGACTACAGGGGGAGGAGGAGTAGAGACTACAGGGGGAGGGATGGAGGAGAGACTACAGAGGGAGGAGGAGAGACTACAGGGGGGGAGTAGGGACTACAGGGGGAGGGATGGAGGAGAGACTACAGGGGGAGGGATGGAGGAGAGACTACAGGGGGAGGAGGAGAGACTACAGGGGGGGAGTAGGGACTACAGGGGGAGGGATGGAGGAGAGACTACAGGGGGAGGGATGGAGGAGAGACTACAGGGGGGAGGAGAGACTACAGGGGGAGGAGGAGAGACTACAGGGGGGAGGAGAGACTACAGGGGGGAGTAGAGACTACAGGGGGGAGTAGAGACTACAGGGGGAGGGGAGGAGGAGAGACTACAGGGGGGGGGATGGAGGAGAGACTACAGAGGGAGGGATGGAGGAGAGACTACAGGGGGAGGGGAGGAGGAGAGACTACAGGGGGAAAGATGGAGAGACTACAGGGGGAGGGATGGAGGAGAGACTACAGGGGAGGGATGGAGGAGAGACTACAGGGGGAGGGATGGAGGAGAGACTACAGGGGGAGGGATGGAGGAGAGACTACAGGGGAAGGGGAGGGGGGAGGAGAGACTACAGGGGGAGGGATGGAGGAGAGACTACAGGGGGAGGGATGGAGGAGAGACTACAGGGGGAGGGGTGGAGGAGAGACTACAGGGGGAGGGATGGTGGAGAGACTACAGGGGGAGGGATGGAGGAGAGACTACGGGGGGGGGGTGGAGGAGAGACTACAGGGGGAGGGATGGAGGAGAGACTACGGGGGGGGGTGGAGGAGAGACTACAGGGGGAGGGGAGGAGGAGAGACTACAGGGGGGGGGGGATGGAGGAGAGACTACAGGGGGGGGGATGGAGGAGAGACTACAGAGGGAGGGATGGAGGAGAGACTACAGAGGGAGGGATGGAGGAGAGACTACAGAGGGAGGGATGGAGGAGAGACTACAGGGGGAGGGATGGAGGAGAGACTACAGGGGAGGGATGGAGGAGAGACTACAGGGGGAGGGATGGAGGAGAGACTACAGGGGGAGGGATGGAGGAGAGACTACAGGGGAAGGGGAGGGGGGAGGAGAGACTACAGGGGGAGGGATGGAGGAGAGACTACAGGGGGAGGGATGGAGGAGAGACTACAGGGGGAGGGGTGGAGGAGAGACTACAGGGGGAGGGGTGGAGGAGAGACTACATGGGGAGGGATGGTGGAGAGACTACAGGGGGAGGGATGGAGGAGAGACTACAGGGGGGGGGGGGTGGAGGAGAGACTACAGGGGGAGAGATGGAAGAGAGACTACAGGGGGAGGGTGATGAGTTCAGAATGCTCCATAGATATGGTATGGGTTAAGCTAACACTATCTCTCTTTGTCTCTTTCTCTCTCTCTCTCTCTCTCTCTCTCCCTCCATCTTTCTGTGTTTCTCCTGTACTCTCTCTTTTCTGTAATCTCCCCCTTTCCCCCACTTCTTCCTTTCTCCCTCCCTCTGTCTCTCCATCCCCCCATCCCTCCCTCCCTCCTCCTATCCCAGGTACGTGCCTGATTCTGGGCTGTATGATCTACCCAGACGGCTGGGACAGTGATGAGGTGAAGAGGATGTGTGGGGAGCAGACAGACAAGTACACCCTGGGAGCGTGCTCCGTGCGCTGGGCCTACATCCTGGCTATCATGGGCATCATGGACGCCCTGATACTCTCCTTCCTGGCCTTCGTCCTGGGAAACCGTCAGGATGGGCTGATGGCTGATGAGCTGCTGGATAGTAAGGACAACACTTAATCTAAGATCAGCTTGGGAGTTTAGGTCATTATGAATAAGATTACATGGACAGGGGGGACCTGATTCTAGATCAGGACTCCTACCCTGAGATGCTTTGTGAATATGAGCTGTGGACTTTCCTCATATGAGCATGCCATACAGAGGCTGTCTCACAAAGTGATATGTGTGGTAGTTCAGGTCTGTGTAAGGTCATAGAGCAATGCTCTTCAATCCTGCTCCTGGGGACCACAGGGTGTCTACCTGTCTCTGAAGGGCAGCACCATACTGATGTGTTAGTGCTGGGCTGGACCAAACACCTGCACACCCTTTGGCTCTCCGGGACCAGGAGTGAAGAACACTGTTGCACAGAATAACAGAACCTCTGTCACTGAAGTCTGAGCCGCCTCTCCTCCAGACCCTTCCACATCTCCCATATCTTGGGGTTTAATGTATTTAGGCTAATAAATACACATTTCTCATCAACCCCCTCCTCCAAAGCCCAGAGCATGGGGTGGGTGTGTATCAAATGTAACAACTGTACCCTGCTGTCCAAACCCCACACCCCACATGGTAGATATTCATATTCCGTCCCTTTTTATGCAAGTATTTTCAGCATAATTTCACATACCCGAGCCACCACCAATTAACATATTTTAACTGCTTCTCACATAACACCTGCTTACTGTTATTACCAATGGGATTGGGAATTGGTGAGTCAGAGAGAGAGAGAGAGAGAACGTGTGAGAATGAGAGGGGAAGATAAGAAAACAAGATGGCAGAGTCAAAGAGAATGGATAAAACGACAAGAAAGGGGGAAGGAAAATAAAAAAAGAAATGGAAAGGAGAGGGAGTTGTAGAAAATAAGATGGAAGAAAAAGGGAGAGAATTTAGTCATGAATTACTAATGGCTGTTTACACAGCTTGGCTATCAGCCTGTCTAAATGAATCACGAGCTGATCGGCTAGGGCTGCCTGTTGGTGCAGGAGAACGCCATGGAACAGAGGGAGGATGCCGTTATCAGCTATGGGACAGGAGGAGAGAGAGATTCTCAATTGTGCACACATTCAAATTAAGTCTAGTAGGCTCTGCTTCCAAAATCCGAGACACCCTCAATTATCAATGTTATAGCATTTCAAGATGTCTGACTTCACATTATCAGCTATAAGACGACAGAGAGTGACTGAGTCTCATTTTGGCAAAGTGATGAATTGTTCTGTTGCAGTAACGTATGCGTCAGTCCACTGATTAACTATGTTTATAAAGGACGTCTCTGAGCCATTTAGATAAGGATGTCATTACCTTACTACTGATTGGTGACTTTTCCTCACTACTGCCACCCTCTGGTATATCTCTGTTACTACAAGTACACGAGCTCAAGCGGTATTCATGACATTACCATTTACATTTAAGTCATTTAGCAGACGCTCTTATCCAGAGCGACTTACAAATTGGTGCATTCACCTCATGATATCCAGTGGAACAGCCACTTTACAATAGTGTATCTAAATCTTTTAAGGGGGGGGGGGGGGGGTTAGAAGGATTACTTTATCCTATCCTAGGTATTCCTTAAAGAGGTGGGGTTTCAGGTGTCTCCGGAAGGTGGTGATTGACTCCGCTGTCCTGGCGTCGTGAGGGAGTTTGTTCCACCATTGGGGTGCCAGAGCAGCGAACAGTTTTGACTGGGCTGAGCGGGAACTGTACTTCCTCAGAGGTAGGGAGGCGAGCAGGCCAGAGGTGGATGAACGCAGTGCCCTTGTTTGGGTGTAGGGCCTGATCAGAGCCTGAAGGTACGGAGGTGCCGTTCCCCTCACAGCTCCGTAAGCAAGCACCATGGTCTTGTAGCGGATGCGAGCTTCAACTGGAAGCCAGTGGAGAGAGCGGAGGAGCGGGGTGACGTGAGAGAACTTGGGAAGGTTGAACACCAGACGGGCTGCGGCGTTCTGGATGAGTTGTAGGGGTTTAATGGCACAGGCAGGGAGCCCAGCCAACAGCGAGTTGCAGTAATCCAGACGGGAGATGACAAGTGCCTGGATTAGGACCTGCGCCGCTTCCTGTGTGAGGCAGGGTCGTACTCTGCGGATGTTGTAGAGCATGAACCTACAGGAACGGGCCACCGCCTTGATGTTAGTTGAGAACGACAGGGTGTTGTCCAGGATCACGCCAAGGTTCTTAGCGCTCTGGGAGGAGGACACAATGGAGTTATCAACCGTGATGGCGAGATCATGGAACGGGCAGTCCTTCCCCGGGAGGAAGAGCAGCTCCGTCTTGCCGAGGTTCAGCTTGAGGTGGTGATCCGTCATCCACACTGATATGTCTGCCAGACATGCAGAGATGCGATTCACCACCTGGTTATCAGAAGGGGGAAAGGAGAAGATTAATTGTGTGTCGTCTGCATAGCAATGATAGGAGAGACCATGTGAGGTTATGACAGAGCGAAGTGACTTGGTGTATAGCGAGAATAGGAGAGGGCCTAGAACAGAGCCCTGGGGGACACCAGTGGTGAGAGCACGTGGTCAGGAGACAGATTCTCGCCACGCCACCTGGTAGGAGCGACCTGTCAGGTAGGACGCAATCCAAGCGTGGGCCGCGCCGGAGATGCCCAACTCGGAGAGGGTGGAGAGGAGGATCTGATGGTTCACAGTATCAAAGGCAGCCGATAGGTCTAGAAGGATGAGAGCAGAGGAGAGAGAGTTAGCTTTAGCAGTGCGGAGCGCCTCCGTGACACAGAGAAGAGCAGTCTCAGTTGAATGACTAGTCTTGAAACCTGACTGATTTGGATCAAGAAGGTCATTCTGAGAGAGATAGCAGGAGAGCTGGCCAAGGACGGCACGTTCAAGAGTTTTGGAGAGAAAAGAAAGAAGGGATACTGGTCTGTAGTTGTTGACATCGGAGGGATCGAGTGTAGGTTTTTTCAGAAGGGGTGCAACTCTCGCTCTCTTGAAGACGGAAGGGACGTAGCCAGTGGTCAAGGATGAGTTGATGAGCGAGGTGAGGTAAGGGAGAAGGTCTCCGGAAATGGTCTGGAGAAGAGAGGAGGGGATAGGGTCAAGCGGGCAGGTTGTTGGGCGGCCGGCCGTCACAAGACGCGAGATTTCATCTGGGGAGAGAGGGGAGAAAGAGGTCAAAGCACAGGGTAGGGCAGTGTGAGCAGAACCAGCGGTGTCGTTTGACTTAGCAAACGAGGATCGGATGTCGTCAACCTTCTTTTCAAAATGGTTGACGAAGTCATCCGCAGAGAGGGAGGGGGGGGGGGGGGGAGGGGGAGGAGGATTCAGGAGGGAGGAGAAGGTGGCAAAGAGCTTCCTAGGGTTAGAGGCAGATGCTTGGAATTTAGAGTGGTAGAAAGTGGCTTTAGCAGCAGAGACAGAAGAGGAAAATGTAGAGAGGAGGGAGTGAAAGGATGCCAGGTCCGCAGGGAGGCGAGTTCTCCTCCATTTCCGCTCGGCTGCCCGGAGCCCTGTTCTGTGAGCTCGCAATGAGTCGTCAAGCCACGGGGCAGGAGGGGAGGACCGAGCCGGCCTGGAGGATAGGGGACATAGAGAGTCAAAGGATGCAGAAAGGGAGGAGAGGAGGGTTGAGGAGGCAGAATCAGGAGATAGGTTGGAGAAGGTTTGAGCAGAGGGAAGAGATGATAGGATGGAAGAGGAGAGAGTAGCGGGGGAGAGAGAGCGAAGGTTTGGACGGCGCGATACCATCCGAGTAGGGGCAGAGTGGGAAGTGTTGGATGAGAGCGAGAGGGAAAAGGATACAAGGTAGTGGTCGGAGACTTGGAGGGGAGTTGCAATGAGATTAGTGGAAGAACAGCATCTAGTAAAGATGAGGTCAAGCGTATTGCCTGCCTTGTGAGTAGGGGGGGAAGGTGAGAGGGTGAGGTCAAAAGAGGAGAGGAGTGGAAAGAGGGAGGCAGAGAGGAATGAGTCAAAGGTAGACGTGGGGAGGTTAAAGTCACCCAGAACTGTGAGAGGTGAGCCATCCTCAGGGAAGGAACTTATCAAGGCGTCAAGCTCATTGATGAACTCTCCAAGGGAACCTGGAGGGCGATAAATGATAAGGATGTTAAGCTTGAAAGGGCTGGTAACTGTGACAGCATGGAATTCAAAGGAGGCGATAGACAGATGGGTCAGGGGAGAAAGAGAGAATGTCCACTTGGGAGAGATGAGGATCCCAGTGCCACCACCCCGCTGACCAGAAGCTCTCGGGGTGTGCGAGAACATGTGGGCAGACGAGGAGAGAGCAGTAGGAGTAGCAGTGTTATCTGTGGTAATCCATGTTTCCGTCAGTGCCAAGAAGTCGAGGGACTGGAGGGAAGCATAGGCTGAGATGAACTCTGCCTTGTTGGCCGCAGATCGGCAGTTCCAGAGGCTGCCGGAGACCTGGAACTCCACGTGGGTCGTGCGCGCTGGGACCACCAGGTTAGGGTGGCAGCGGCCACGCGGTGTGAAGCGTTTGTATGGTCTGTGCAGAGAGGAGAGAACAGGGATAGACAGACACATAGTTGACAGGCTACAGAAGAGGCTACGCTAATGCAAAGGAGATTGGAATGACAAGTGGACTACACGTCTCGAATGTTCAGAAAGTTAAGCTTACGTAGCAAAAATCTTATTGACTAAAATGATTAAAATGATGCAGTACTGCTGACTGGTGAAGTAGGCTAGCTAGCAGTGGCTGCGTTGTTGACTATGTTTGAAAGTGTTGCTGGCTAGGTAGCCTCGATAACTGGCTAGGTAACCTCGATAACTGGCTAGATAATTACTCTAAACTACACAATTATCTTAGATACAAGGACAGCAAAGACAACTATGTAGCTAGCTAACACTACACTAATCAAATCGTTCCGTTGTACTGTTTCGGTAGAAGTTGGCTAGCTGGCTAGCTAGCAGTGTTGACAACGTTAGGATGGCGAAAATAGCTGGCTAGCTGACTTTGTTTAAAAGTGGAGCTGGCTAGGTAACCTCGATAACTGGCTAGATACCAATGCTAACCTCTCCTTTCTGTCCTCACAGAGACTGGTAATTCCATATAAACAGCCAAATACTGTACAAAGGTGGGTGTGCTTTTTGTGAATTGTGAATTATCTGATATACTTTCATGGGATCAATATCCATATGCTTACGTTGCCATTGGTAAATCTAGTTGTGTTCTTTGTTCACAGGTGTCGGTGCCCATCAGAGGTAGAGATAATGTAACACAACGTTCCAGCTTCATACCTGTCACTCTGGAGGTGGAAAGGAGAGCTACTGCTGTTGGGAAGAACAGAACGAGAAAAAGACGAATGAATGAGAGGAGACACATCCACTCCAAGAGAACCCACTTAGTAAAGACCAACCCCTACGGACCCTTTCTCATCCAGGCATGACCTTGATATTGGCAACAACAGATGGAAGACTTCATATTGTTTTATGAAATGAAATCCGTTACTGAGTGGACATAGTAGGCCGATGACTTAACGGGCGGCAGATAGCGTAGCTGTTAGAGCATTGGGTCAGTAACCGAAAGGTCGCTGGTTTGAATACCTGAGCTGACAAGGTCGTTGTGCCCCCTGAGCAAGGCACTTCACCCTGATTTGCTCCAGAGGCGCTGTACTACTATGACTGACCCTGTAAAACAACACATTTCACTGCACCTATCTGGTGTATGTGACAATAAAACATATTAGGAAACGTACGAGAAAGGTTTTGTTTGTGAAAAAGAACATGAGATTCTGTCCCACCATTCAAGGCCATAGAAAAACACAAATTAACCCAGCGTTTCCCAAACTCAGTCCTGGGGACCTCAAGGGGT
Organism: Salvelinus namaycush; assembly: GCF_016432855.1. Lineage (NCBI taxonomy): Eukaryota > Metazoa > Chordata > Actinopteri > Salmoniformes > Salmonidae > Salvelinus > Salvelinus namaycush. Next base: position 38,683,442 of record NC_052312.1, read on the forward strand.
GCACGTTTTGGTTTTTGCCCTAGCATTTGACCCAACTGATTAAAATAATTAACTAATCGTCAAGCTTTGAAAACTTGAATCAGCTGTGTAGTGCTTGGACAAAAACCAAAACATGCACCCCTTGAGGTCCCCAGGACCGAGTTTGGGAAACGGTGAACTAACACATGACCGCACATGACCGCTAGGCTACAGCATTGGATTGTTCAGACGTCTGATCAAACAGAGCTGTCGTCTTTATTGTGTCAAACTCACCTCTGGACCACATGTACCTGAACTGTGGATTCCTTCTTGACTTGTGTTCCACTCTTTGCTCTTCATTGGGCTCATCATTGTAAGACTGTTTACAGTGGGTGAGCATGGGCCATGAGAACTGTAAGCACTGTCTGGCTTGCTGAGCCACCTTACTGGACTTTGTGGTGGAAGGGTTAGAGGTACCTGGGAACCTTGGGACGTCCCTACACAAAACCCTAACCTTTACCCTTACCTTAACCTTTTTTAAAATCTGATGTTCAATGGGGTGACATCAGAATTGGGACGTCCCACGGATCCCATTTAGACTTGTCCGTACTGGAAGACAACGGCTGACCAGAGAGTGATGCGCCACCACTGACACCACATTAAATGTCACTAAGTTGAAGGTAAAGAAGAAATCTTGTAGCTGTAATGAATGACTGTTGTGATAGAATCAGAGGTAGAGATCAGAGCCATGTAGGACTAGAGGTCGAGAGCAGGCTGCCAATCATAGTGTCCTCAGCAACCCTGGAGAAAACCATGCTGAAGAACAATGTATTACGTAGAAGAATAGGCCTATTAACAAATCGAAATAGCTGTTTTACGTGTTGGAATATTGTCTTGTCTCGACTATGATATTTACAAATCGATGCAGTATGTTAAAGCTATTGATTCACTTCAGATGTGCCATACAATGTATACAGACTGTATTGTAGAGTATTGCCATTTTACTATGGGAAGAAGTGTTTCCATAAAGTGTGGCCCAGTGTCTTGAATTGTATTATCTGGGAATATAACCTCACAATCCATCTGCAACTTTATCACTAGTAGCAATGTGTCGTTAACGGAAAGTCATTCTTGCTCTCTATCCAGCACATTTGATCAATTAATAAAAATACAATTTCTTGAAGGTCAAAATGTGGATGTTATGGCCGTTTAAAGGGACAGAACTGGTTGAAAAGATCAGTAGCCTCCAGAGCCCATGTAAACAACTTTATAACTATTATGTCAGCAGTCTACTGCCAGCAGCAGAGCACCCTGCATCCCACTGCTGGCTTGTCCCTGAAGCAAAGCATGGTTGGTCCCGGTCAGTCCCTTGATGGAAGACCAGATGCTACTGGAAACGGTGTTGGAGGGCCAATAGGAGGCACTCTTTCATCTGGTCTAAGGAGATCCTAATGCCCCAGGGCACTGAAGGGGACATTGCCCTGCATAGGGTGCTGTCTTTCAGATGGGAAGTTAAAATAGGTGTCCTAACTCTCTGTGGTCATTAAAAATCCCATGGCACTTATTGTAAGAGTAGGGGGTTAAATTCCCAACCTGGCCACCTAATCATCCTCCTAATTGGCATATATCACTTTCCAGCTGGTGAGTGTAAAGTGCTTTATAAATCCACTCTCATTATGTTGTAAATGTGTCTAGTGTTCTTATAGGGCTTCTGGGCTGAAACAAGCTCAACTTAACATGCGAACCACAGGAAGCTGCTGTGGGGACGGCTCATAATAATGTACGGAACGGAGTCAATGGAATGGCATCATACCACTCCACTGATTCCGCACCAGCCATTACCACGAGCCTGTCCTCCCCAATTAAGGTGCCACCAACCTCCTGTGATGTGAACTAATCAACATGTGAACATATTCAATCAGTTCAAACCCCACCTACCTTATTATACTGGCTAGTTCAAACCCCATCGACCTTATTATACTGGCTAGTCCAAACCCCACCTACCTTATTATACTGGCTAGTACAAACCCCACCGACCTTATTATACTGGCTAGTCCAAACCCCACCGGCCTTATTATACTGGCTAGTCCAAACCCCACCGACCTTATTATACTGGCTAGTCCAAACCCCACCGACCTTATTATACTGGCTAGTACAAACCCCACCTACCTTATTATACTGGCTAGTACAAACCCCACCTACCTTATTATACTGGCTAGTACAAACCCCACCTACCTTATTATACTGGCTAGTACAAACCCCACCGACCTTATTATACTGGCTAGTCCAAACCCCACCGACCTTATTATACTGGCTAGTCCAAACCCCACCGACCTTATTAAACTGGCTAGTCCAAACCCCACCGACCTTATTATACTGGCTAGTCCAAACCCCACCGACCTTATTATACTGGCTAGTCCAAACCCCACCTACCTTATTATACTGGCTAGTACAAACCCCACCTACCTTTTTATACTTGCTAGTCCAAACCCCACCGACCTTATTATACTGGCTAGTCCAAACCCCACCGACCTTATTATACTGGCTAGTCCAAACCCCACCGACCTTATTATACTGGCTAGTCCAAACCCCACCGACCTTATTAAACTGGCTAGTCCAAACCCCACCGACCTTATTATACTGGCTAGTCCAAACCCCACCGACCTTATTATACTGGCTAGTCCAAACCCCACCTACCTTATTATACTGGCTAGTACAAACCCCACCTACCTTATTATACTGGCTAGTCCAAACCCCACCGACCTTATTATACTGGCTAGTCCAAACCCCACCTACCTTATTATACTGGCTAGTCCAAACCCCACCTACCTTATTATACTGGCTAGTCCAAACCCCACCTACCTTATTATACTGGCTAGTCCAAACCCCACCTACCTTATTATACTGGCTAGTACAAACCCCACCTACCTTATTATACTGGCTAGTACAAACCCCACCTACCTTATTATACTGGCTAGTCCAAACCCCACCTACCTTATTATACTGGCTGTCTGGTCCAAACCCCACCTACCTTATTATACTGGCTGTCTGGTCAGCAAGCAGTGATATGTTCCAGGTGGTTTCCAAGTGTAGCTGGAGGAGTTGACTGCATGAACAAGTGTATTTACGGGTTAACACTGGAGTGCACAGTCCAAAAATCTCTGCACACATCCCGTACATATCCGATAACAGACCACTTTTGTGTGTGGACATTTACAGACATGTATATGTAATCGGAGATGTATGGGACAATGTGCCGTAAATGTGCCTTTTCATGCAGTGTGTGAGTGTGTATGAAAATCTGGGATAAACAAATAGAAGAGGTGAGGAACCAGGGAAAGGGGTTTGTCCCAACCATTTCCATGTACATAAAAACATGTAAATATTACCCTAATAATACAAAAAACTTTAGAGAGACATAACAAGGGGGGGGGGGGGGGGGGATAAATAAACTTTAAAACATACTCACTGCATCTGTGTTTCTTTAATGGTGTTTATTTCAAATGTAATGACATTTTTGTGTTACAATCAAAGACAGAACAAACAACACGAGAAAGGCACTTCAAAATATAGTCGTGTGTTGTGTTGTGTTGTAAAGCTTTGTCCCCATGCACGATGGGGAAAGGAGAGCACTTGTAACCACGAAGAGGCTGCTCAATCATTGATGTCAGAGATTACATGAAATGTATCACAATACAGTCACATCAGCACGACATTATTACATAAACACACATTATGTATATGTACATTAAGAAATGACCACACAGAAGAGACTGGAACAATTTCATCTAATATTAAACTAAATATTTGCAGGGATTTTTTTTTCTGTGATTCATGTGATAATGCAAAGTGCAGTATTTTAAACTTAACAGAATCAAGGTCCATGCTGAGTATTTGTCAGGATACCATTATCTTTGGAGACATCTCCACACTTCTGCAATGTCAAAACGTCATCCTCAGTCTGTGTGATTGACAGGAGAGATAATCAGAGGAGCAGAGTTTTCATCCCCAAAATTAGCACAAGGTCCTAAGTATGGATATAGTTTCTTAGCGAAGGTGCAGCCAGTGTAAGAGTAGATATGAGACCTGGCCTCCACATCATAAAAGGACACCTGACCCTCCTCATAATCCACAAACACCCCCACCTTCTGGGGCTTCTCTCTCAGGGAGAGGAGGACAGGTGGGGAGGTACAGGCTAGGTACTTATACCTCTCCCTCAGTGCCACAGTCCAGTAACCATCCTTAGGGCTCAGTGTGATATTTCCCTTCCTGTCGATGGACTCTCTGGCCACTCCTAAATCCCACTTAGTCTTCCCCTTAACAGTCACCTCATAGTAAAATCTTCCTGAGGAGACACCTTTATTTCCAAGAACACAGGGACAGATGGAAAACCTCTTTGGGTTGTCAAGGAGATCTTGTTGTTTCTGTTGATATCTCACTTCTTTCCCACTTGTAGACAGGATGATATAGGGGTTTGCCGTATCAGGGTCCAGAGTCACATCCACTGCATAGCGCTGCACCCTCTTCAATTTGACTTTATCCATCTCTTTATTCAGTGTCTCCTCCAGTTGGGACACAACTCTCCTCCCAGTCCCCACATACAGATCACTGTGAACACTGATCTCAGACCAGTCCTTGGTGTCTGGAGGGGTACAGAGGGATGGAAAGCTCTGGAGGAGGTGGAGCTGGTCCTCAGTGTGTGAGAGCTGCTCCAGCTCAGTGCTTCTCCTCTGTAGCTCATTCATTTCCCGCTCCAGCTCTTTAATGAGCCCTTCAGCCTGCCTCTCCGCTTTTTTATGCTTCTCTTTGACCACCTCAATGAGCTCAGCCTGACTTCTCTCAATGGAGTGCACCAGAGCAGTGAATACCTGCACACTGTCTAATATCTTTCTCTCTGCAACTCTCTTGCTGAGCTCTACAGAGTGCTTGATCTCCTTAACCTTTCTAGATCTTGCATGCATCATCTGCTGTACTACTGCCATCATCTTCCCCAGTTCAGCCATCTTCTCTCCATACTCTTCCTCTAGAGGGACTGTGTTGTGAGTCTTGTGGTCTGCCTCAGTGCAGAACTGACACACACATGTCTGATCACTCCTACAGAACAGCTCCAGGAGCCGGTCATGCTTCTTACACATCCTGTCTTCCAGGTTCTCCACAGGGTTGATCAGCTTGTGTCTCTTTAAGGCTGCGACTCTCTGATGAGGCTCCAGGTGAGTCTCACAGTAAGAGGTCTGACACACCAGGCAGGACTTCAGGGCCTTGAGCTTCATCCCAGTGCAGATGTCACAGGAGACTTCTCCAGTTTTGGCAGGGAGTTGGTCTGAGCTGCTGGTGGCTTTCACTTGAACTGATTTCCTGAACTGAGCAGCCATCTCAGAAATGAATGTATTGATGAACAGATCTGGTCTCCTGTAAAATGTTTTTTTACACATGGGACACTGGCACAGGTCATTGCCATCCCAATACTTCCTGATACAGGCCATGCAGTAGTTGTGTCCACATTGAATAGAGACCGGCTCAGTGAACACATCCAGACAGATGGAGCACAGGAACTGCTCTTCAGCGAGGACACTGCTGGAGGACGCCATATCTAGACAGAGACCAAGGTAAAACCATAAAGCATTTCCTGCAATCAGTCTGCTCTTGATAGTTTGCCAGCATTGCCTTACGGGCAGACTAACCAATCTTGATACAAGGTGTTACCAAGAAACTTAGAAAATAGTTATATAACCAAAGGACAAAGAGTTAACGTTGGCCAACTGTAGCAAAGAAAAAAAGAGAATAAACAAACAGTGTAGAGCTGATCTTCAAATGTCCATGTTAATCTCTCTACTCACCTGCATGTGTTTGTGGATAAGATTTCTGTTCTACCTTCTGTTTGGCGTTAAGAGGTCCAAAGACTGAATTTCACTATTTAACAGTTTTCTGAAGAGCTGAGGAGTTTGGTTTCATGCACAACATACGGCTAGCTTTAGTTTCACTTCAGAGAAATTACATTGAAAATGTTCTTCCTCCCCACCCAACACTGCAATGCACTTCTCTTCCTGGAATAATTAACTATACACAACCCAAGAGCACTCACTTGCCCAACCCCTATAGCCCTATTCTGATTGGACCATTTAGTTTTGCATGGCCCAGTTCCCCCGGGTGGGTGGAGAATTCACTTAAGGACCAATGGAATATTCTAAAATATGCAATCTCCACTCAACCGGGGCACCGGGCCATGCAAAACGAACCGGGCCAGGCATTGAACACAGACTTCTCCTCAAGATAGAACAGCACACTCCGGTAAGACGAGGGGGGCGGTCTGTGCATATTTGTAAACAGCAGCTGCTGCACGAAATCTAAGGAAGTCTCTAGATTTTGCTCGCCTGAAGTAGAATATCTTGTGATAAAATGCAGACCACACTATTTGCCTAGAGAGTTTTCAGCTATACTTTTCGTGGCTGTTTATTTACCACCACAGACGGATGCTGGCATTAAGACCGCACTCAGTTAGCTGTATAAGGAAATAAGCAAACAGGAATCCGCTCACCCAGAGGCGGCGCTCCTAGTGGCCGGAAACTTTAATGCAGGGAAACTTAAACCTAATTTCTATCAGCATGTTAAATGTGCAACCAGAGGGAAAAAAATTCTAGAGCACCTGTACTCCACACACAGAGACACGTACAAAGCTCTCCCTCGCCCTCCATTTGGTAAATCTGACCACAATTATATCCTCCTGATTCCTGCTTACAAGCAAAAATTAAAGCAGGAAGCACCAGTGACTAGATCGATAAAAAAGTGGTCAGATGAAGCAGATGCTAAGCTACAGGACTGTTTTGCAAGCACAGACTGGAATATGTTCCGGGATTCCTCCAATGACATTGAGAAGTACACCACATCAGTCACTGGCTTTATCAATAAGTGCATTAAGGACTTTGTCCCCACAGTGACTATACGTACATACCCCAACCAGAAGCCATGGATTACAGGCAACATTCGCACTGAGCTAAAGGGTAGAGCTGCCGTTTTCAAGGTGCGGGACTCTAACCTGGAAGCTTACAAGAAATCCCGCTATGCCGTCTGACGAACCATCAAACAGGCAAAGCGTCAATACAGGGCTAAGATTGAGTCGTACTACACCGGCTCCGACGCTCGTCTTATGTGGCAGGGCTTGCAAACTATTACAGACTACAAAGGGAAGCACAGCCGCAAGCTGCCCAGTGACACGAGCCTACCAGATGAGCTAAATCACTTCTATGCTCGCTTCGAGGCAAGCAACACTGAGGCGTGCATGAGAGCATCAGCTGTTCCGTACAACTGTGTGATCACGCTCTCCGTAGCCGACGTGAGTAAGACCTTTAAACAGGTCAAAATTCACAAGGCTGCGGGGCCAGACGGATTACCAGGACGTGTGCTCTGGGCATGTGCTGACCAACTGGCAGGTGTCTTCACTGACATTTTCAACATGTCCCTGATTGAGTCTGTAATACCAACATGTTTCAAGCAGACCACCATAGTCACTGTGCCCAAGAACATGAAGGCAACCTGCCTAAATGACTACAGACCCGTAGCACACACGGCTGTATACATGAAATGCTTTGAAAGGCTGGTCATGGCTCACATCAACACCATTATCCCAGAAACCCTAGACCCACTCCAATTTGCATACCGCCCAAACAGATCCACAGATGAGGCACTCTCTATTGCACTCCACACTGCCCTTTCCCACCTGGACAAAAGGAACACCTATGTGAGAATGCTATTCATTGACAACAGCTCAGCGTTCAACACCATAGTGCCCTCAAAGCTCATCACTCAGCTAAGGATCCTGGGACTAAACACCTCCCTCTGCAACTGGATCCTGGACTTCCTGATGGGCCGCCCCCAGGTGGTGAGGGTAGGTAGCAACACATCTGCCACGCTGATCCTCAATACTGGAGCCCCCCCCGGGGTGTGTGCTCAGTCCCCTCCTGTACTCCGTTCACCCACGACTGCATGGCCAGGCACGACTCCAACACCATCATTAAGTTTGCAGACGACACAACAGTGGTAGGCCTGATCACCGACAACGATGAGACAGCCTATAGGGAGGAAGTCAGAGACCTGGCCGGGTGGTGCCAGAATAACAACCTATCCCTCAGTGTAACCAAGAATAAGGAGACGATTGTGGACTACAGGAAAAGGAGGACAGATCAACCCCATTCTCATCGACGGGGCTGTAGTGGAGCAGGTTGAGAGCTTCAAGTTTCTTGGTGTCCACATCACCAACAAACTAGAATGGCCCAAACACACCAAGACAGTCGTGAAGAGGGCACGGCAAAGCTTATTCCCCCTCAGGAAACCAAAAAGATTTGGCATGGGTCCTCAGATCCTCAAAAGGTTATACAGCTGCAACATCAAGAGCATCCTGACTGGTTGCATCACTGCCTGGTACGGCAATTGCTCTGCCTCCGACCGCAAGGCACTACAGAGGGTAGTGCGTACAGCCCAGTACATCACTAAGCTGAGTGCAATCCAGGACCTCTACACCAGGCGGTGTCAGAGGAAGGCCCTAAAAATTGTCAAAGACCCCAGCCACCCCAGTCATAGAATGTTCTCTCTACTACCGCATGGCAAGAGGTACCGGAGTGCCAAGTCTAGGACAAAAAGGCTTCTCAACAGTTTTTACCCCCAAGCCATAAGACTCCTGAACAGGTAATCAAATGGCTATTTGCATTGTGTGCCCCCCCCCAACCCCTCTTTTACGCTGCTGCTATTCTGTTTATCATATATGCAGTCACTTTAACTATACATTCATGTACATACTACCTCAATTGGCCCGACCAACCAGTGCTTCCGCACATTGGCTAACCAGGCTATCTGCATTGTGTCCCGCTACCCACTGCTACTTCTACTCTCTGTTCTTCATATATGCATAGTCACTTTAACCATATCTAGATATATAACCATATATGTACATACTACCTCAATCAGCCTGACTAACTGGTGCCTGTATATAGCCTCACTACTGTTATTTTTATTTCTTTACTTACCTATTGTTCACCTAATACCTTTTTTACACTGTTGGTTAGAGCCTGTAAGTAAGCCTTTCACTGTAAGGTCTACACCTGTTGTATTAGGCGCATGTGACAAATAAACTTTGATTTGAAACACGTCTCTCTAGACCACATGTCCCTGAACTGTGGATTCTCTCCACTTGTGAACATGGGAGAAAGACACTCCAAAACCAGGAGTGGTGTGTTGTTGTGAAGCTCATTTGTGCCTGTTAGTCATGCATAACGGGGACAGGAGAGCACTTGTAACCATGAAGAGCCTGCTTAATCATTGATGTTCATCAAGACCGGAGTGTCGGCATTGATATGCACACAGCATCCCAGATCAAAGAGAGGTGTGTCGCAACATCTGCTTACCAGTGATAAACTACCACTAACCAACATGCACCCCTGTCAGGAAGAGAGGCAGGCGCTCATTAGATGCAGTTAGTGTTGTTCTCCTGATGGAACTGTCTACAATCTGTTGTGATAAGATGGGAGGCAACCACTAAAGAAATATTCATTAATGGGCATATCTGTTGCTGGCATGATGGTACACATTTCTTAAACCTGAAAGGTAATCTACTCTGTAAAGGAATTCTCAGGGGACATGCTGAAGATGGTTCAGGTCTCTATGGTTCCATGATATGGTGAAGTTGTCCGGCAGCATCCAACCACGACTTTTCACAGGAGTTTTATTAGGAGGCGACAGGCAGCTTGCCGGTGGCCTGTCAGGTAGGTTAGTGCTATCCGGGGTTCCTTGGGACATCCCTACCCTAAACTTAACCATAATCCTTACCTAACCCGTTCCGTGACCATTTTCAACGGTAACTTCAATGGAGTAGGGACGTCCCAAGGATCCCAGATAACAAGGACCACGTCAGGTAGGAGGCATCCGTCAAACCATTTGAAAGTGATGCCAACATATCAGCCATCCTTCTCCCAGACAGACAGAACATACAGACAGACACAACACCACCAGTGGTATAAAACTGTCATTACAGTGATTTATTATAATGAACCATGAAAATAGCCAACCAGTGCAGTGTTTGAGTCTCTCTCCTCTGCACAAACATACACACACACACAAATAATAAAGACTACACTGAATAGTCCAGAGAGGAAGAACAAAAGAAAAAGTGCTACGGTCACAGAAACATTAATCTTTGCCAAGAAGAGCGCTCGTATTTACAACCAGATTCCAAAATGGGATGGGAGCCAATTGTACAAGCATAGGAAAGAGAAGAAGCAAATATATACAACCTGTTTCCGGAGAAAGCTGGAGTAACCACCTATACATTAAATTACAATTTCTACAAATAACCATTGATATTCAAAAATAAACCGCTAACGTCCTACCTATGGGTGAGACCTCACTCTGGCTACCTCAGAAGACTACTGCACTCGTTTCACGCTATCACTCTTACTTTCTATCACTTCCCTTTCTCCCACTGACACACTGGAGACAGACACACACATACAGTCCATACACCTCCTCACACACACACACACACACACACACACACACACACACACACACACACACACACACACACACACACACACACACACACACACACACACACACACACACACACACACACACACACACACACACACACACACACACACACACACACACACACACACACACACACGAGTGCAGCCTCCTGGGGCATTGAAGCGGGCTCCCAGAACAGCATTTTCTGAATCACTGCAGCGGTGCACAGATATTTGTTACACAGAGGAATAAAAATAATAATAACTCTGTATTTTTTTATTTTTACAAAAAGCTTTCTGTTTGCTATAATGAGCCACTAGATAAAACAAATAAACGGTGTAGAAGAGCAGACAATAGACAAAGAGAAGAAGAAGTGAAAGGCGGACTAACTGACAAAGGGGGGTGGAGGCTGGAATGTACATTGATACAGAAAGTGCGGGACCGTACAATAGAAGTCCAAAACAGACAGAGACGGTCAGACGGATAGGCACTCTCTCCGCCACAGGAGGGAAATTCAAAAGAAAACGGAGGGAGGGACGTCGGAGAGAGAAAGAGTGGGATGAGCACCGGGGGAATCGTCCATCTTCATTTCAGACACAAAGTCTCTTAATAAGATTGTTTCACAGTCCTTGTTTTCAGTTTGTCCTTTAAAAAGCACCCCTTTATCCCACCTTCTCCTGTTTTTCCATTGGCCATGTGTTCAGGTACATAGAAAATATTTACAGCTTTTGTTGCTTGTTGTGTTCCGCGGTCTGTCGTCAAGCTCCTCTCAGAGTGAGTTCACAGGGGCTGGCGGGGCCAAGGGGGAGGCCTGCATGGAGGCGGTCAGTGCCACCCCGTGCCCAGGTACCCAGCGTTGTGAAAGGGGGCCCCACGTGTCCCGCTGGGCATCTGAGTGGCGGTGGGCACGGCCTGGGCCGGCTGAGTATGCTGCTGGGGAGGGGGAGGAGGGGGGGGCAGTCCAGTCTGCTGGTGGGACGGGGGGTAGGTGGAGAGGGGCACTGAGGGGTTAGTGGTGCCGCCGGTGTGCATCAGCGAGGTTGGAAAGCCCCCCAAGTTCTGAAAGTGGTGAGGGGCCTGCACTTGCATGGGGACACCGGTGGAGGAGGCAGGAGGAGGGGGTGGGGGTGGAGGAAGAGGCAGGCCCTGGTTGAGTGACAGGAGGGTGCTGGCACTGGGTTGCTGCAGCTGGTGGGTCTGGCCCTGTGGGGGAGGGGGCGGAGGAGGAGGGAGGGAGGACTGGGGGGCTGTGGTCAGGAGGAGCTGGTGCTGCTGGACAGGAGGAGGCTGCAGGTTAACGTGCAGCAGGGTCGGGCCGGGCCCAGGATGTTGTGGTGGGGGAGGGGGGGGGAGGAGGGGGAGTGGTAGAGCTCTGGTAGTGCAGGGCGTGGTGAGGAAGAGTCTGCAGGAGGGGCTGGGCTCCAGGGGGGAATGGGGACGTCACGGAAGGCTTGAACCCAGGGAAGGATCCCACGGCGGAGGCTGACTGGCTGGGGAAGTAGGCTGCTGAGGCTGGAGGTGCTGGTGGAGGAGGGGGAGGCGGAGCGGACTGTGGGCTGTACTGGGAGAAGGGGGGCGGCCCTGGTTGAGCCTGTGGCTGGGACTGAGGAGGAGCAAAGAGGAAGGCCCTCTGGCTGCGGTAAGGGGAGCCCTGAGCCTGGGGGTTGGGGGAGTGGAGAAGTGAGGGGGCAGGGTAGGGGGCAGCAGGGTGCAGCTTGGTGGGGGTCAGGGGGGCTGTCTTGGGTACGGCAGGCTTGCTGGGCTGCTGTGGGGCGGCCTGGGAGGGGGTCCGAGGCCGGCTGTCACTCTCCTCCTCCTTCACTGGGCGACTGCTAGGCTGGGACGGGCTGCTGGGGCCAGGAGAACACGGCTAGGGAGGAGAGAGAGACTGAGCGAGGGAACGGGTAAGTCATGAACAATAACAGCCTACATCAGGGGTAGGCAACTACATTCAGCCGTGGGAGGATCTTTGTTGGAACGAATGGTCGGGGGGCACACTGCAAACTGACTACAAAAAGAGATTGTATTTGAAAATAACAAATCATGTCATACCTTGATTACATTGAGACACCATCACGTCTTATTTTTTGTGGGAATACTTGAACAGATTTCCTGAATTTTACAGACCGAAAACTAAAATCAAAACTTTGATGGTTTTGGCTAATGGGCCGCCTGTTGCCGACCCCTGGCCTACACTATAGGCTGTGTGATGGCTGTGTGATGGCTGTGTTTGGCAGCAGCATGTACTTCACACTACTGTTGGAGCCAGAAAGCAGAATGTTTCTTACCGTGTGGGTTGGGGTCCTCTGCAGGCTAGGAGATGAACAATCTCTGACTGGGGCCTCACTGCCCTCGGTCTCTCCATCTGTAACAAGCACACATTATTACAATTAAACTATCATCAGTAAAGAAGTTATGTCCAAGTGGTGTGTGTGTGTGTGTGTACCTTTGTCTTTGCTGTGGTCACTAAGCGACAGGGCTCTGTGGTAGCCACGCTCTCTTGCCTGCTCCACCGAGGTGGACGAGGTCCACTGTCCCTCTCCCCCCTCTCTCTCCCCCTCGACAGGGGGCTCTGTGTCCTCGCTGGGCTGGGGGGTATTTGGCTCAGGCGGGGTGGGGGCCACTGCAGCAGGGGCCACTGGAGCTTGGGCTGGAGCCAGGGGTGGAGGCTCTTGGGTGGTCTCCATGGGCAGAGGGAACATCTCCACCAGGGTAGGTGTTGTAGAGACAGGCGAGCCGCATTCCATTTTGGAGCCGCTGCGCCGCGCCTCGCGCTGACGTTTCCTGTACTCCAGCAAAGACACCTGGGAAAACACATGACATCACACGAAAACAGACATACCTTAATCAGTCCAGGAACCTTAAAACAGCTTGAATGGGCAGGCTGAATAGAGAATATAGCAACTCACCTTTTTCTTCTGTGGGGGATTCTGTCCTGACCCTCCCTCTCCGGTGCTGTCTCCACTCAGTGAACGAGAGAAGGCCAGGGTTCCCCCCTCCTCAGGGCAGGGGTAAAAGAGAGACCCTGCAGCCTCTGTGAAGGGTCCTGCTGCCAAGGGTACTGGTACAGTCACAACACCAGCCACAGCCACAGCCACCGCCTCAGGCCTGAAGGCCAAGATGGGCTCCAGGGTGTGTGAGGGGGTAAGGTCCCTCAGGTTAGAGTTGATGGGGGAGAAGGACAGACCCCCTGGCCCTGACAGACCCACTCTCTCTGGACTCTTCATCCAGGGGGGGAGGAGGGAGGAAGAGGCTGGGTCTGTGGAGGAGGAGGGGGCCTCGCCTTTGCCCTCGGCCCCTGTCTCTGGCCCCTCCTCTCCCACACAGTCCTGGGACTCGGCGGTGGGGGGCTGGGGGCTCACGGGGGCGCTGGTCTTGGCGTCGTGGGGGGGCAACACGTCCAGACTGGGAGCCCTGACCGCTACACAGGGGGAGGAGAGCAGCGAAGGTGGTCGCTCAGCCTCTTGGGGGCTGGGTCTGCGACTGCCCTCTGGTGAGCTGTCCAGGGAAGACTCGCTCTGTGGACACAGGAACAGAGATATTAACACACCGCTCACTTCCCTCTATGAGTGTGTGTGTGTTTGTAGGTGAGAGTGTGCGTCTTACTTCCTGCGGGGCACTGAGTGCGTGTGTGGGAGTGCTAGGTAGAGGCTCGGGGCTCGGCTCCTCCGTACGGGTGACGCGGGGTGGCGTGGCCAGCAGCAGGGGTGTACCCGGTGTCTCTGATAGGTCGGCCCGGGTTGGCGTGGCGCAGGGAGAGCCGTAGGGGGTGGAGCTCTCTGACATGCAGGCGTCCAGCGGACACAGACCCAGGCGCCGCTTCTTCAGAGGAGTGGGCAACTCTGTATGACACACAGAGAGAGGAAGGGTTACTCACATACAAAAAAACAGACACTTGCATACAAGACTTATGTTCCTTCTAAGTGATGAGAAATACATTCCTGATTCCTTACCAGAGTCCTCACCTGGCAAGGTGCAGCTGCCATTGTAGGGGAGGGGGCTGTCAGAGTCCCCGTTGATAGGGGGGCTGAGAGGGTCCTCGCTGGGCATGACCAGGGTGGGCCGGCCGCTGCTGGGTGGAGGGGTGGTGGTCTCCTCCTCTAGAGCCTGCTTCAGCCAGCGCTGTGGGGAGAAGACAGGGAGGGAGAGGACTTAGACATGTCAACCACAAATACAAATTACGTTCACTGATCTCAGAGGCAGCTACATCTTAGAAAACCTAAGTCTCTGTTACTGACAATAATACTGTCCCTTTGCCGGTAACACTGTCAGTCTGTCCCTCTGCCGGTAACACTGTCAGTCTGTCTTTCTACCCTGCAGCTATACCTGACAGCCAACACTCTCTCCATTCCCCTGCGAGGTGGTGAACAACATACCTTCTTGCAGGAGCCTGAGGTGGGCGGCGTGTCGGGCAGCTCGCGGGAACGCCGGCGTCCGGTGGGCACCCCAGGGGTGGTGGGGCTGCGGTTGGCCAGGAAGGGCGAGGAGAAGCGGACGTAGTGTTTGGGCGTGCTGTAGACGTGCGGGCTGGGGCCCATGCCGGGCAGGGCGTTGAGCTGGGTGGCCAGCACCTCCGGGTCGCTGCTGATCCTCAGGGGCCTCTCCGGGGCCGGCTCTGGGGTCCGCAATGATCGCTCCTGCTTGTCGACGCACCACTCACTCACCAAGTGCTGTAGCAAGACAAAGAGAGAGAGAGCTTTAGTCAGAAGCACACTGTATTTGACTATAGTATTGAGAGACATTTCACTAGAAGGAATAGAACATTCCTATAAGTCTAAATAGAATAGTGACTAGTCGTGTTTAGGGGTGAGCACTGAGCCGTGGCTAGG
Organism: Salvelinus namaycush; assembly: GCF_016432855.1. Lineage (NCBI taxonomy): Eukaryota > Metazoa > Chordata > Actinopteri > Salmoniformes > Salmonidae > Salvelinus > Salvelinus namaycush. Next base: position 38,698,747 of record NC_052312.1, read on the forward strand.
GTACCTTTTTAGTTTTGGGGTACTTCTGCCCGGAGCGGTTTCTGTCAGGGGCCGGGGAGCCACTGTAAGGGGGGCTGGTGTCTGGGGCATGGGAGGAGAGGGCCTCTGGTTCGGGGTCCCTGGAGGCCTCTACGTCTGGGCCGTCATTGGCCAGGGGGTCCAGGAGTTCCCCGGGCGAGCCGGGAGGTATGTCAGAGCAGGTGCTGATGGTGCGCGCTCGCCGCCGCTGCTGCCCAATGTGGGTGCGGCTCCGCGAGAAGCTCTTCCTCTGCTTGCTGCCTCGCAGCTTGGCCGGCGTGGGCTTGTTGAGACCCGGCTCCTCCTTCACCTCTAGCAGGGGCTGGGAGAGACAGGGTTAGGATAGAGTACAGTAGCATAGTTTGGATGGGTTTATAGTCACCTTCAGCTAACCCTTCAGATTATTGAGAACGTCCTCTTTTAATACTAACGACCTGGTGAGTGCAGGCATAAAGAACTTGTTGAGTCAACTATCACTTACCGTCATGATACCAGGAGACTGCATGTCGGCCTCGGGGGTGGCAGGGGGCTCCTCCTTGATGCCCCCCTCTGATTTGGTGCCGATCTTCTCCAGGGCCTGCTCCCGCCTCTTCTCCCTCTTCTCCATGCGGGCAAAGGCCTGCAGGATGGCCTCCATCTTCCTCTCTTCACGTGTCTGTAGAGGAGAGGACAGAGTGGTAAGCTTTAGTCCACGTGGCCTAGTCTCCTGGGCCTAGAGGGGGAGGGACACGTTATTGCAACACAGGACAGGCAAGAGGCAGTCTGGCTGGCAGAGAAAAAAAAAACAGCAGCGGCGCAGAACGACAGAAAAAGGACCACCATTTCCCCTTCCAGTGGAGGAAAAAAAACTATGGAGATAGAACAAGTAAAAACCCTGTTGATGTGAGAGACCAAACTAACTGGAACTGGGGGGTGCTGGGAGGTGGGAACGTAACATTAGCCCTTACCAAACCATTCAGGGTGTGTGGTTTATAACACCATGGCTGCCTCCACCAGACTAGTTTTACCACCCCCAGTAGCAGAGACACACTGGGGTCTGCCACAGGGCCGGTGAGTGGAGAGAAGATGGAGGGGGGGGGGGGGGGGGGGGGGGGGTTAGTATGTTTGTCAGTCAGTGGGGTCCCCTATGAGGTGGAGGGGCAGGCAGGCAGGCAGGCGGGTATGTTTTGGGGGTGGGGGTTGGTGGGTCAAGTTTACCTCCGGTTTACTCAGTCCCAGACAGCTGGAGGCCCCCACGCCTTGCAGATGGGACTCCTCCGCTGGGCTGGCCTGAATGGTTTACAGAGAGACAGCCTGGTTTAGAAGACAAGAGGCCCGGCCCCCCCCAATAACACACATAGAACATACACACACCACCACGGTTCCCCACTCTAGGGGCTTCAGTGTGTCGCCGACCCTCAGGGATCCTCTGAGACAGGTGGGGGTGTGGAGAGGTGACCTGGCCACTACAAGGTTATGAAGGAGGGGAGAGAAGAGGGGGGCAGATAGGGAGAATGGCTGCCTTATGCCTATAGACACATGTCCAGTCAGGGCTTCTTCACCTTGTCTGCTTACACCAGCATATCCAGTAGGAAGACTTTATTTGGGCTGAATGAATGAACAGTGATTTCAACACAACCCACCACCACTGGAACTCAGCCACATGTTCACCACCTCACCACAGTGTCATTAACCACATACTGAACCCACGACACATGGAAAGAAAACGAAGACATTAGCAACCAACCCAATCACCAACTTTCACCAAGGTTGATGACAAGCAACTACATACCATCTGCAACACCCAAAACCGGACCTTAGTGCAACCAACATATTAACTGTGTGTTCCATGCCGTGCCTGTATCCCTGGCACCAAACCGGATCTTTAACATGAGTGTGGGAGACATACCATGCCTAACACACACAGACATCACCAGTGTTAAGAGCCCATGCGGACAGGGCATTGTTGTGAATGCGTGGTTGGGGTTGAACACCATAAATACACCAAGGGTGACTGTTACGTCAGAGGACGACAGTGAATCCAGAAGCTCTTTCTTCCACAGTAGAGGGGGGTACCTCCTCCTGGACCAGCTTGCAGATTCCCTTGGAGGGAGGCAGGCTATTGGATGTCCCAGAGTCAATAAGGCCCTGGCATCAGAGAAGCCCCCCCCCCCCCACCTTCTCTCTCGCTCAGGGATAATTTAGCAGAGCCAGTGCCAGTCCATTGGCCAGAACGATGAGTCAGCGCTTTACACCTTGGGCCTCGTCGTGTGAAAAGGAGCTGACGGCAGGGTAATTTCCAGAGTGTGCGTGTGTATATATATATATGAAAAGAGGGAGAGCGTGCCCACGTGTGTGTGAGCCCATCTCTCTGGGTCACCAGAGCTCTTTAGCAGGGGAGAGGAGAGTAATTGGCCATTTCTGTACTTGAGGGTCATAATCAGACACACAGGGAGCGTTCCAGTACTTACGTGTGATGAGGCTAGGGCTCTTGTTTACTCAGCTAATGAGAGGGGAGGAGGGGGTAGGGGGGCCTGTGGCTCTGGAGGGCCCGGAATGGTGCAATGTGTGATTGTTTAGCAAATTAACTCTTAAATGAGGAAAATAACCCATGTATAATGATGACCAAAACACAGAGCCTCAGTGTTTGAGGGCTCTGCCAGAGGAAGTGAGTGAGCGACAGAGAGCAGGGGGGACCCCGCAGGCTAGGCTACACAGCAACAGGATGAGGCAGAGACAGCAGCAGAAGCAGGGAGGTGGGGGGGGGGGGAACCACCACCACATAAACAGTGACCCATACCAGCAAGGATGAGCTTTTTCCTATGGGGGGGGGGGGGGGGGGGGGGTTATGGGCTGCACACAGCAGGGCGCGCTGCAGCCCTGGCTCACAGAACTTACCATCTTCCTCTTTCTCTCTGCAATGGTCTCCTCTGACTCCATCTCTACTTCACTGCTAACGGAGTTATCAGGCTGGTCTTCTACACCCTCTAACTCTGTAGGATCCTGTTAGAGGGGGAGAGGTGCTTTATCATGGCACTGACCAACCACAGGCAGTCTGGCTACAGACTAGAGGGTCTAGAGCAGTGAGGTGGTAGGTGGGGAGGGGAGAGAGAGGGGATAGTCTGGGGTAGAGTGACATTTGGGGGCACTGACTGGGGACGTGGTGGGTTTGTCTGTGCACAAACTTGCTCAGAGCTTGTATGCGGTCCTAGGCAGTCAGAATAACAGCGAAACGCAATCGTACCCCATTTCAAAGAAGAGCGAGAGACCAGGCTCACTTCTGTAGTGCCTTGTGATACATTGTTTTGAGCCCACTCCCAACAACTACCCTGTAACCAACAACTACCCTGTCATATGTCAAGTTGTGGCTCTTGTGGTCACACAAAGGTCTGTTTGCTCAAAATGACAGATGTGGACAGCTTCCAAATTCAGCGTGTTCATTTCATGGTTTGTGCGTGTTGTTCCGATAGAGATGCCTCGCACTTCATCTCGGACGTCAGACCCTCTCTTCACCGTTCCTCATTCTAGACCAAGCCTGGGCAACTCCAGTCCTCGGGGGCTTGATTGGTGTCACACTATTCCCCCATCCCTAGAAAACACACCTGATTTAAACTAATTGCATTCTAAACTGAATGCAATTAGTTTGATTAGTTTATTATTGGAGTCAGGTGTGTTAGCTGGGGAAAGTGTGACACCAATCAGGCCTGGAGTTTCCCAGGCCTGTTGTAGACCATACATCAGTCTAACCAGTCTCCATAAACCATGCTTCTGTGTGCTTCCCTCAGATCAGTCCTTAAAAAGCAACAGAAGCAACATGCTGTTGCAAAAAGCAACAGAAGCAACATGCTTGCCAATAAGACCTATGTCCTGGGTCGGGGTTATTAGACAACGCAACAAAATGTTTTGCAATGGAATAGGAAAACAGTCATTTCTTACTGGACAGTTTCAGATTGTACCTCAGTTTCACTGAGCGTTTTCTTCCGTTTGGTAACTACTGAACACAAGGTTGGGGACCACCCCAGAGACAGAGGGCTTTCTCTCTGTGTGTAACACTGAGTAGAGGGATGCCTAGTGGTGCGTTCAGGAGCTCCTGCAGCAGAGAGGACACAGCGTGATAGCATGTCTCATCTGCCACTAGAGGGCTAGATGCCAGACAGCTCTGAGTAGCGATACACGGCATGGTGAGAGAGATGGCTGGGTGCAGGAGTGGGCTTTAGGCCAGGGAGAGGGGGAACCAAGATGGATGATAGAGGAATACAAGTAGTCTACTAATGGATAACACAAATAAAACAGAAATGCAGCAAATATAACAGAAACATTTAAAAATGGCTACACGCATGGACATTGGACGCTAACTAAATGGAAAACAAGATAAATATGATAACACAAAGGTCTTTAAGGGGAAAGCCAACTTATAGGCTCCTTTGGGGCAATCTTGAACAGAGAGTGATGGGGACCAGGGGGGAGCGTGTGTGATGGAGACATGGATTGAGGTGAGTTGTTTTGCCAGGGAAATCTTACCTGGTTGTTGGAGATGGAGAGGCGGAGGGGTGATAGCTTCCTCTGCTTGCCGTCGGCCCCCAGGCCCTTGGCCCTGCCGTCACAGTCCAGGGTCATGTTCTGATTCTGGCCCAGGTCCAGGTGGTCCCCTCGCTGCATCATGGGCTCCTTGTCCTTGCGGCCCCGCCGGCGGCTGCTGGCCTCCAGGTTCTCTGTGGGCTCCAGGTTGTACTTCAGCACCGGGCACTCTGGGTTCCCCCTCACACATGCACAATCCACCTTGTATTTACTACAGAGAGGGGAGAGAGAGAGAGAAAGAAAGAGAGAGGGGGGAAGAAACGAGGGAAGAAAAAAGGTAGAAAGATAACATGGTTGAGGTTGACCAATCTTGTCTTGTTGTGTGTGTGTGTGTGTGTGTGTGTGTGTGTGTGTGTGTGTGTGTGTGTGTGTGTGTGTGTGTGTGTGTGTATATATCACACTGCTCGCAACGAGCCAGTCGGCCCAAACTGCTGCATATATATATATATATATATATAAATAAATAAATAAATAAATAAAATCGGCCGATTTTTATGTATATATATGTAATGACAACTACAACAATACTGAATGAACACCTATTTTAACTTAATATAATACATAAATAAAATCTATTTAAAATCAAATAAATAATGAGACATGTACAATTTGGTTCAAATAATGCAAAAACACAGTGTTGAAGAAGGTAAAAGTGCAATATGTACCATGTAAAAAAGCTAATGTTTAAGTTCCTTGCTGAGAACATATGAAAGCTGGTGGTTCCTTTTAACATGAGTCCTAAATATTCCCAGTTAAAAAGTTTTAGGTTGTAGTTATAGGACTATTTCGCTCATATACCTTTGACTATTCGATGTTCTTATAGGCACTATAGTATTGCCAGCCTAATCTCGGGAGTTGATAGGCTTGAAGTCATAAACAGCGCTGTGCCCCAAGCATTGCTAGGAGATGCAGGCATACGCAGGAAAGTGCTGTTTGAATGAATGCTTACAAGCCTGCTGCTGCCCACCACCACTCAGTCAGACTGCTCTATCAAACATCAAATCATAGACTTAATTATAATATAATAAACACAGAGAAATACGAGCCTTAGGTCATTAATATGGTCTAATCCGGAAACTACCATTTCGAAAACAAAACGTTTATTCTTTCAGTGAAATACGGAACCATTACGTATTTTATTGAACGGGTGGCAACCCTAAGTCTAGATATTGCTGTTACATTGCACAACATTCAATGGTATGTCATAATTATGTACAATTCTGGCAAATTAATTACGGTCTTTGTTAGGAAGAAGTGGTCTTCACACAGCTCGCAGCGAGCCAGACGGCCCAAACTACTGCATATACCCTGACTCCGCTTACACTGAACGCAAGAGAAGTGACACAATTTTCCTAGTAAATATTGCCTGCTAACATGAATTTCTTTTAACTAAATATGCAGGTTAAAAAAGATATACTTGTGTATTGATTTTAAGAAAGGCATTGATGTTTATGGTTAGGTACATTGGTGCTACAATTTTACTTTTTTCACGAATGTGCTTTTGTTAAATCATCCCCCGTTTGGCGAAGTTGAAGAAGGTTGTGATCCGATGATAAATTAACAGGCACCGCATTGATTATATGCAACGCAGGACAAGCTAGTTAAACTAGTAATATCATCAACCATGTGTCGTTAACTAGTGATTATGTTAAGATTGATTGTTTTTATAAGATACGTTTAATGCTAGCTAGCAACTTACCTTGGCTTGCCTGCCTTGCAGTCTCCTCGTGGATTGCAATGTAATTGGCCATAATCGGCATCCAAAAATGCTGATTACCGATTGTTATTGAAAACTTTAAAATCGGCCCTAATTAAAATCAGCCATGCCGATTAAATCGGTCGACCTCTAATATATATGTGTGTGTGTGTGTATGTGCGGTACTAGGTGATCAATTCCACCCTGCTTACCAGCAGCCATAGTCATAGTCGAAGCCTATGGTGATCTCGGTGCCTTTGCTGATGGACCTCAAAGAGTAAATGTACAAATGGAGCATACCATCCTCTATGACATGACGCACCTGTGAGAGACACGAGACAGAGAGAGAAGAGAGAGGTGGAGAAAAGGGGAGAGAGAGGCACACATTGAAACTCATGAGGTTACATTAAGTTGAAGTTAGTGGCTCTGGGGGGTGTGGTCAGGGTTTAGAGCCGTAGGTTTTGTATCGTGGTCTGCGATTGGCCACTCACCTCAGAGTTGGGGGTGCAGGAGCGTCGGATGAAGCGGGCCTCGTTGCCAAAGCTGCGGGCGTCCACACACATCTCCAGCCCGTCAAACTTTGAGTAGAACAACACAAAGGGGTACGGCCTGGGGGGGGAAAGAAAGAAAGACAGAAAAAGAAAGAAAGATGAATGAAATGCAGTGCTGGGCAGACAGACATAGTAACAGATTGGGGATGTCCATATGGTGACCAGGGGAAGATAGCCAGGAGCGCAACAGGAGCTGAAAAAGAACGTGAGGGACTCCACTGCCAAGGAAGAACCACAACAAACACACCCCTTCTATCGATCTCTCACACTACCTCTCAAATGTCTCAGACATACAACTATGGAAAGGAGTAGAATTCCACTTTTAAATTTGAGCTGAGGATTCTACTTGAGCTCAGGTTTCCACAGAACGGGACCTCACCTCTTGAAGAAGCATCCGTTGGCCTCAAACTGCTGTCGCAGCATGAACTTGCCCCTGTACTCTATGATGAGGGACTCTGGAACCAAGTCCCTCACTGCCTTCAGGATCTTCTTGTTCTTCTGAACCTGGCTCTGGAGAGGGGAGAGACAACAGGACATAAGGAAAGAGGCTGGCTGACACTGATATTTGCAGAGGTAATGTGTGTGTACAAACTGTGTGCATGCTGCCTGCTTAGGAAATTTGAGGACACATGTTTGTAAGTCACTGTGTCGGTTCCAGCTACCTCCACGGGCGGTTTGAAGGTGGCTGTGTGTGTGTTGTAGGCCAGGGTCTTGCCGTCGCCGGCCTCCTTGACGCGGAGCAGGATCTGGACGTCCTCGCTGTACTGGTTGCTGCCGGCATCCTCGTAGGCCTCCATCCAAGCCTTCATCTTGTTCTCCCACAGAGACGGGTGCTCCCCGGGCTCCATTTCTGGAGCTCCACCCTTCACTCTGGAGGACTTCCTGGAGCCCTCACGGAACGCCTGTTAGACAACAGACTCCAGTAAGCAGACAGCATAAAACAACAAGGTTTACCACCCGTTTAAGAGACGTTATAGAGTGCATAACAAATTGACAGATTTCTGTTCAAATAAACATGCCAACTCATTTTGGGGTGAGTTGCTCCAAATACATGTAAACCTCAGAGGTACAGTTGGGGTCAAGATAAGAAACTATTGAGTGTCAATAGGATTGAATGGGAGTTTGAACACAGACCTTCTTGGCTCGGGCCGAGGTGGCGACAGGCTCCTTGTCTCCGCTCCTCTTGCGTTTCTTGTCGGCCTGCTTGTTGCACGCCAGGCGGCCGGTGGTGAGTGTGATGCTGGTGGGCGTGTGCTGGAAGGCCGTGTACAACTCTAGTGGCACCTCGTCCCCACTCTCTGTGGCACTGGTGTCCCCGTCTGCAGAGATACATACCGGTATGCCTTAATAAAGCATTGGTAATAAAGGTTTATTTGCGCATCTTGTACAGCAGGGTCCAACCAAAGCAAAGTTTTCCTGGTTCTAACTTATTTAGACAAATTATTTCTGAAAGGTAAAAACAAGATTTTCCATAGCAGTCTGCCATTCTAAATGTCTGCATTGTTGTATTACTCGATGTGACCAGCAGGTGTCAGCGTGCAGCTGAATCAGAGATGTGGTCCGTTTTGTTATAACTACTCCCTACGTCTGACAATAGTGACATCACAAAGTAAGAAGGAGCCTTGGCGCTGTTGTCAATGCTCTAACTCTCTCTCTCCCTCCCCCACACGCTTTGTACAGGCATCAATTCCATTCCCAGTACTTCTGTGCTCAAGCCCTGCTCTCACTGATGTATCCCTCAGAGATGTAGTCTATCCGTAGTGTGACTCATTTTTGCCCCTTGAATGCTTAAAACTTGTATTCTAATCTCCATGTTCCTCAGAGCAGGGGAAATGGCTGCAGTTAGTCAATTAGAGCAGTGAGGCTGGATTAAGTAAAACACACACACTGCTGAAGAGAGAGAGAGAGAGAGAAGAGAGGAGAGAGAGAGAGAGAGAGAGAGGAGAGAGAGGAAGAGAGAGAGAGAGAGAGAGAGGAGAGAGGAGAGAGAGGAGAGAGATAGAGAAGGAGAGAGACAGAGAAAGAGATGAAGAGAGAGAGAGAACGAGAGAGAGAGAGAGAGAGAGAGAGAGAGAGAGAGAGAGAGAGAGAGAGAGAATCCCATGTACACCATACACACACAGCTGACAAACAGGATAAATCAATAGCTTTGCAGAAAAGAAGAAAGAGTGAGACAGAAAGTGTGGGAAATAGGGAAGAAAGAGAAAGGTATTTCCTAGAATGGTTTTAAAGTGAGTATTAGCGGTATCTGAACCATAAAACAGCAGTGTTTCTGAACTCATTTCTGATCCAATAGTACTCAGGAAATTCAGCAAAACATGAAATTCTACAAACATCACAAAAAATCACCAATGTAAAGAGACTGCAATTTCGAAGAATGAGGGTGATTGGCTTTTATCCGGCGCTGCCGATGTTACCTGCTGGATCGTGTGTGAGGTGAGAAGAGGACACGTCTCTTTAGCGGTCCCCCCCCCCCCCCCCCCCCCACCCCCCACCCCCCCCCCCCCCCCCCCCCCCCCCCCCCCACCCCCCCCCCCCCCCCCCCCACCCCCCCCCCCCCCCCCACCCCCCCCCCCCCCCCCCCCCCACCCCCCCCCCCCCCACCCCCCCCCCCCCCCCCCCCCCCCCCCCCCCCCCCCACCCCCCCCCACCCCCCCCCCCCCCCCCCACCCCCCACCCCCCCCCCCCCCC
>NC_052312.1:40585859-40613359 GCF_016432855.1 Salvelinus namaycush
CAGGCAGCGAAGGTATGTGTGTGTGTGTGTGTGTGTGTGTGTGTGGAACATAAGCATGGGTAGGCAAACGCAAGCTTGCACACAAGTGCTACTACCTGTTTGTGTTTTAGTGTCTCTGATTTCATCATTGGTATGAAATGACAGATAGTAATTTGTATTTTTGCTCCACCAAGCATGCTACACACGTTTGATTTACTATCTTTGTGGGGACCAAACAATTGATTTCCATTCAAAATCCTATTTTCCCTAAGCACAAACCCCAAAACCTAACCCTAATTGTAGCCCTGAACCTAACCCCATAGCCTATAAATAGTATTTTTCCTTGTGGGGATTGGCAAAATGTCCACACGATTTTCCTTGTTTTACTATCCTGGTGAGGACTTCTGGTTCCCACAAGGATAGTAAAAAAAACACAATGTGTGACTGTGTGTCTCAAGGGTGTGTGACTGCAGTGTATGTCTCAAGGGGTGTGTGTGTCTAACTGCTGCAGTGAGACAGTGCATTAGCACTAATGGGGGTTTTGCTCCCATTACCAGCTACATTAAACCCAGTGTCGGTATGTGTTTTTGTGGCAACACAGGTTGTGTGCATGTGTGTCTCCAGCATGTCACCTCCAACGTGTGTGAATATTTAAGAGGGGTTGTTGAGGTCCATATTTACCCCCCAGTACTATGAGGCAGTGCTCGCTCGCGCTGCCTCCTCCCTCTTTCACAGAAGAGTAATCCCCATCTCTCTCTCCCTCAGCTCAGCTTCCTCCCTCTTTCACAGAAGAGTAATCCCCATCTCTCTCTCCCTCAGCTCAGCCTCCTCCCTCTTTCACAGAAGAGTAATCCCCATCTCTCTCTCTCTCCCTCAGCTCAGCCTCCTCCCTCTTTCACAGAAGAGTAATCCCCATCTCTCTCTCCCTCAGCTCAGCCTCCTCCCTCTTTCACAGAAGAGTAATCCCCATCTCTCTCTCCCTCAGCTCAGCCTCCTCCCTCTTTCACAGAAGAGTAATCCCCATCTCTCTCTCCCTCAGCTCAGCCTCCTCCCTCTTTCACAGAAGAGTAATCCCCATCTCTCTCCTTCACTACCCCTCTCTCTCGCGCGCTCTCCTTTCCTACCCCGCTCTATATGTCTCGCTCTCCTTCTCTATCACTTTCTCACTATTTCTGTTTTTACCTCTTACCTTCTCTCACGTCTGCCATTTCCTCCCTCCATCTCTCCTTCCTTCCTTACTGAGGCAGTGACCGATGCGTTGTCGTTATATTAAAATGTGTGTCTGCGTGCAGCTGCTGTGGCACTTTACTGGCCTTTAAATAGTTTTATGGGATTAGTACCCCCACCCCCCAGAAGGACTCTTGCTTTACAAATAGTCACCTTAGAGATGGATTCATAGACTGGCGTCAGCAGTAAGGCAATGTCTGGTTGTATGCCTGCCAAGCGGCCATCGCTGAGCCTTTTCTTTGAGTTGTGGTTGCAGTGATTCTGTTTGTATTGCAGCCAATCTATGCCTTCTCTTTTTAATGGGAATTAATTGATCACTGCCTGATTATTGATGTTCTCATTTTCTCTCCTCCCACTCCCCTCTCTCCTTCCTCTTTCCCTCGCTAGGTGGTGGTCTGGAGGCCAATTCAGACGGGACCACCCATCTCCCGGAGGTCAGGGCTCGGCTGGAGAGCGGGCCCTGTGCTGCCACCCGCTCCCCCCTGGCCGAGACCAACGGTTTCCTCCAGCTGCGTCTCCACGGCTACCGGGCCAGCTTCCTCATGTCGTCGCTAAGGAACCTGGCTCACTTCCTGGAGGATGACTCCGCCCCCCAGGTCCTCCCGATGGAGATTAGCGTCAGGGACACACACATCGACCTGAAGGTGGGGATGAACACACACACACACAAATTAACCACAGACACATTAACCTCTGTCCCCCTCTGCAGGATGATGGTCTCCGTGACAACCCATCTGACCCTGATCCCACCCCCATTACCCTGCACATCGCCAACCTGCTCATCCACAGGACCGACGATGGAGCCTTCTCTATAGGGGGTGAGACACACACACTGTCTCACTCACTCATATATATATATATATATATATATATACACTGCTCAAAACTGCTCAAAAAAATACACTGCTCAACACTGCTCAAAAAAATAAAGGCAACACTTAAACAACACAATGTAACTCCAAGTCAATCACACTTCTGTGAAATCAAACTGTCCACTTAGGAAGCAACACTGATTGACAATACTGCAAATGGAATAGACAACAGGTGGAAATTATAGGCAATTAGCAAGACACCCCCAATAAAGGAGTGGTTCTGCAGGTGGTGACCACAGACCACTTCTCAGTTCCTATGCTTCCTGGCTGATGTTTTGGTCACTTTTGAATGCTGGCGGTGCTTTCACTCTAGTGGTAGCATGAGACGGCGTCTACAACCCACACAAGTGGCTTAGGTAGTGCAGCTCATCCAGGATGGCACATCAATGCGAGCTGTGGCAAGAAGGTTTGCTGTGTCTGTCAGCGTAGTGTCCAGAGCATGGAGGCGCTACCAGGAGACAGGCCAGTACATCAGGAGACGTGGAGGAGGCCGTAGGAGGGCAACAATCCAGCAGCAGGACCGCTACCTCCGCCTTTGTGCAAGAAGGAGCAGGAGGAGCACTGCCAGAGCCCTGCAAAATGACCTCCAGCAGGCCACAAATGTGCATGTGTCTGCTCAAACGGTCAGAAACAGACTCCATGAGGGTGGTATGAGGGCCCGACGTCCACAGGTGGGGGTTGTGCTTACAGCCCAACACCGTGCAGGACGTTTGGCATTTGCCAGAGAACACCAAGATTGGCAAATTCGCCACTGGCGCCCTGTGCTCTTCACAGATGAAAGCAGGTTCACACTGAGCACATGTGACAGACGTGACAGTCTGGAGACGCCGTGGAGAACGTTCTGCTGCCTGCAACATCCTCCAGCATGACCGGTTTGGCGGTGGGTCAGTCATGGTGTGGTGGCATTTCTTTGGGGGGCCGCACAGCCCTCCATGGGCTCGCCAGAGGTAGCCTGACTGCCATTAGGTACCGAGATGAGATCCTCAGACCCCTTGTGAGACCATATGCTGGTGCGGTTGGCCCTGGGTTCCTCCTAATGCAAGACAATGCTAGACCTCATGTGGCTGGAGTGTGTCAGCAGTTCCTGCAAGAGGAAGGCATTTATGCTATGGACTGGCCCGCCCGTTCCCCAGACCTGAATCCAATTGAGCACATCTGGGACATCATGTCTCGCTCCATCCACCAACGCCACGTTGCACCACAGACTGTCCAGGAGTTGGCGGATGCTTTAGTCCAGGTCTGGGAGGAGATCCCTCAGGAGACCATCCGCCACCTCATCAGGAGCATGCCCAGGCGTTGTAGGGAGGTCATACAGGCACGTGGAGGCCACACATGCTACTGAGCCTCATTTTGACTTGTTTTAAGGACATTACATCAAAGTTGGGTCAGCCTGTAGTGTGGTTTTCCACTTTAATTTTGAGTGTGACTCCAAATCCAGACCTCCATGGGTTGATAAATTTGATTTCCATTGATAATTTTTGTGTGATTTTGTTGTCAGCACATTCAACTATGTAAAGAAAAAAGTATTTAATAAGAATAGTTCATTCATTCAGATCTAGGATGTGTTATTTTAGTGTTCCCTTTATTTTTTTGAGCAGTGTATATACATACACACACACACACACACTGCCTCACACATTCACTCATATACAGTTGAAGTCGGAAGTTAACATACACCGTAGCCAAATACATTTAAACTCAGTTTTTCACAATTCCTGACATTTAATCCTAGAAAAAATTCCCTATTTTAGGTCAGTTAGGATCACCACTTTATTTTAACAATGCGAAATGTCAGAATAATAGGTGAGAGAATTATTTATTTCAGTTTTTATTTCTTTCATCACATTCCCAGTGGGTCAGAAGTTTACATAACCAATTAGTATTTGGTAGCATTGCCTTTACATTTTTTTTAACTTGGGTCAAACGTTTCGGGTTGCCTTTCACAAGCTTCCCACAAGAAGTTGGGTGAATTTTGGCCCATTCCTCTTGACAGAGCTGGTGTATCTGAGTTAGGTTTGTAGGCCTCCTTGCTCGCACACGCCTTTTCAGTTCTTCCCACAAATTTTCTATAGGATTGAGGTCAGGGCTTTGTGATGGCCACTCCAATACCTTGACTTTGTTGTTCTTAAGCCATTTTGCCACAACTTTGGAAGTATGCTTGGGGTCATTGTCCATTTGGAAGACCCATTTGCGACCAAGCTTTAACTTCCTGACTGATGTCTTGAGATGTTGCTTCAATATATCCACATAATTTTCCATACTCATGATGCCATCTATTTGGTGAAGTGCACCAGTCCCTCCTGCAGTAAAGCACCCCCACAACATGATGCTGCCACCCCCGTGCTTCACGGTTGGGATGGTGTTCTTCAGTTTGCAAGCGTCCCCCTTTTTCCTCCAAACATAACAATGGTCATTATGGCCAAAGAGTTCTATTTTTGTTTCATCTGACCAGAGGACATTTCTCCAAAAAGTACGATCTTTGTCCCCATGTGCAGTTGCAAACCGTAGTCTGGCTTTTTTATGGCAGTTATGGAGCAGTGGCTTCTTCCTTCCTTGCTGAGGTTATATCGATATAGGACTCTTTTTACTGTGGATATAGATACTTTTGTACCTGTTTCCTCCAGCATCTTCACAAAGTCCTTTGCTGTTGTTGTGGGATTGATTTGCACTTTTCGCACCTAAGTACGTTCATCTCTAGGAGACAGAACACGTCTCCTTCCTGAGCGGTATGACGGCTGCGTGGTCCCATGGTGTTTGTACAGATGAACGTGGTACCTTCAGGCGTTTGGAAATTGCTCCCAAGGATGAACCAGACTTGTGGAGGTCTACAATTTTTTTTCTGAGGTCTTGGCTGATTTCTTTTGATTTCCCCATGATGTCAAGCAAAGAGGCACTGAGCTAGAAGGTAGGCCTTGAAATACATCTACAGGTAGGCCTTGAAATACATCCACAGGTACACCTCCAATTGACTCAAATGATGTCAATTAGCCTATCAGAAGCTTCTAACATCATGATATCATTTTCTGGAATTTTCCAAGCTGTTTAAAGGCACAGTCAACTTGGTGTATGTAAACTTCTGACCCACTGGAATTGTGATACAGTGAAATAATCTCTGTAAACAATTGTTGGAAAAATTACTTGTCATGCACAAAGTAGATGTCCTAACCGACTTGCCAAAACTATAGTTTGTTAACTTCTCTAGGATATGTGGGATGCTAACGTCCCACTTGGCCAAAAGCCAGTAAAAATGCAGAGTGCCAAATTCAAATATATTACTATAAAAATCAAACTCATGAAATCACACATGAAAGACACCAAATTTAAAGCTACACTTGTTGTGAATCCAGCCAACATGTCTGATTTCAAAAAGGTTTTACGGCGAAAGCACACCAAACGATTATGTTAGGTCAGTAGATGGCCACAGAAAAACACAGCCATTTTTCCAGCCAAAGAGAGGAGTAACAAAAAGCAGAAATAGAGATGAAGATCATCAAAGGTTAGTGATTAATTTTATCAGATGACACTCATAGGACTTCATGTTACACAATACATGTATGTTTTGTTCGGTAAAGTTAATATTTATATCCAAAAATCTGAGTTTAGGCGGGACGCTACTGTCTCACTTGGCAAAAAGCCAGAGAAAATGCAGAGCGCCAAATTCAAATTAATGAAAATTACTATAAAAATAAAACTTTAATTAAATCACACATGAAAGTTACCAAATTAAAGCTACACTGGTTGTGAATCCAGCCAACGTATCAGAATTCAAATAGGCTTTTCGGCGAAAGTAAACGAGGCTATTATCTGAGTTAGCACCATTGTAAACAGAGATAACCATATTTCAACCCTGCAGGCGCGACACAAAACGCAGAAATAAAAATATAATTCATGCCTTACCTTTGACGAGCTTCTGTTGTTGGCACTCCAATATGTCCCATAAACATCACAAATGGTCCTTTTGTTCGATTAATTCCGTCGATATATATCCAAAATGTCCATTTTATTTGGCGCGTTTGATCCAGAAAAACACCGCTTCCAAATTGCTCAAACGTGACTACAAAATATCTCAAAGGTTACCTGTAAACTTTGCCAAAAAATGTCAAACTACTTTTGTAATACAACTTTAGGTATTTTTTAATGTTAATAATCGATATAATTGAAGACGGGATGATCTGTGTTCAATACAGGATTAAAACCAACTATAGCCAGCTTTCTGCTCACGCGCTTCTATCTAACAGGACACTTAATGTGACTCTCGTTCAAGATGGCCGTACTTCTTCATTACACAAAGGAATAACCTCAACCAATTTCTCAAGACTGTTGACATCCAGTGGAAGCGGTAGGAACTGCAAGCAGGTCAATTAGAAATCTGGTTTCCCAATGAAAACCCATTGAAAAGAGAGTGACCTAAAAAATAAAATCTGAATGGTTTGTCCTTGAGGTTTCGCCTGCTAAATAAGTTCTGTTATACTCACAGACATGATCCAAACAGTTTTAGAAACTTCAGAGTGTTTTCTATCCAAGTCTACTAATAATATGCATATCTTATCTTCTGGGGATGAGTAGCTGGCAGTTGAATTTGGGTATGCTTTTCATCCAAACGTGAAAATGCTGCCCCCTATCCTAGAGAAGTTAACAAGAAATTTGTGGAGTGGTTGAAACGCTTAGGTTGGAGTCATTAAAACAAGTTTATGTAAACTTCCGACTTCAACTGTATATACAGTCGTGGCCAAAAGTTTTGAGAATATCACAAATATTAATTTTCAGTCTGCTGCTTCAGTGTCTTTAGATATTTGTCAGATGTTACTATGGAATACTGAAGTATAATTACAAGCATGTCATAAGTGTCAAAGGCTTTTATTGACAATTACATGAAGTTGATGCAAAGAGTCAATATTTGCAGTGTTGACCCTTCTTTTTCAAGACCTCTGCAATCCGCCCTGGCATGCTGTCAATTAACTTCTGGGCCACATCCTGACTGATGGCAGCCCATTCTAGCATAATCAATGCTTGGAGTTTGTCAGAATTTGTGGGGTTTTGTTTGTCTACCCGCCTCTTGAGGATTGACCACAAGTTCTCAATGGGATTCAGGTCTGGGGAGAACAATGATTCCAAGCACCACCCTCCTTTTGAAGCTTCCAGTCTGTTATTTGAACTCAATCAGTATGACAGAGTGATCTCCAGCCTTGTCCTCGTCAACACTCATACCTGTGTTAACGAGAGAATCACTGACATGATGTCAGCTGGTCCTTTTGTGGCAGGGCTGAAATGCAGTGGAAATGTTTTTGGGGGATTCAGTTCATTTGCATGGCAAAGAGGGACTTTGCAATTAATCTGATCCCTCTTCATAACATTCTGGAGTATATGCAAATTGCCATCATACAAACTGAGGAGGCAGACTTTGTCACTCAACTTTTGGCCACGACTGTACACACACACACACACACAGCCTCACTCTCACACACACGCACAGTCTCATACATTCAATCATACATACACACAGTGCCTCACACATTCAGTCACACACACACTGCCTCACACATTCACTCATATACAAACACACACACTGCCTCACTCATTCACTCATACACAAACACACACTGCCTCACTCATTCACTTATACACACGCACACACACCCTCCTGCACCCTCCGCACCAACACGTCTCATTTCATCATCATACAATGACATGCCTTTCAAGTTTATTTCTACCTTTCACCCACTCCCCCCCCCCCTCTCTGTTTTCACAGTGGAAAATGCGTCTGAGGCGGGGCCTAAGAAAGAAGTCCAATTGATTGACAGCGGTCTGTCTCCAGTCCCTGAGAGTGTGGTCAACAGCACTCCCAAGGCCACACAGACCCCCAGCCCTCCTAGCCCTAGCACAACCCCCTCCAACAAAGAACAGGTGAGTAGTCCACACACACACCACCCACTCATCCAGGGCCTAAAATGAACACCCGCCACCAGCCAAATGAGGGTCGATTTTGGAATTGGCAGGTAAGAATGTCTATTTACACCAGCCATGTTGGCGGGGGGTCAGGGCTCCACAGTGCGAGCATTTCACTCTCATTTGTGAATAAAAATAGGCAAGTATGATCACATGTTAAATAAACACTGCAAATTATCAAATTATTTCTACCTTTTTATTTCATAGCTTGTAAATTAATCGCACAAAGTCAAAACTGCAAATCCTATGTAGCCTATTCCACTTTGCGCTGCAACACTGCGCATGTGAAGAGCTGAGTGAAATATACATTTTTAGAAGCGCTGCGCACAGGCATAAAAGTTGGTCAAATTTACTTGAAACAAAAGTCTACTGCAGTGAGACGACATGTTTCTCAGCTATTTACATTGTTTTGTTCACAAGCTAGGTTGTTTTTCTATGTTTGAGTTTCAACTGCTCGGGAAGCGAAGATGACGCTTCTACTAGTCAGACTCAATCTCACAGCCACAAACATGACTGGAGTAGCGTTACCATGGTAACCCCTGGCCCTTAAAGGGGCAGGTGAAAATCTTTGTCTCATCTGTGATATTTTGTGTGTGTGTATTCAATTAAACATTATACCACATTACTTCTTTCTAGTAATGCATTTGTTTTGGGTACATTACAAACCACGCTTTTGTTTTTTTTGGTGTAATTTTAGCGGGGGGGAAATATTTTGGCTGGTAAAAAATCTGACTGGCTGGTGGACCAAAAATAAAATGTTATGCCCTGCACTCTTTCATAGGAATTTAACCAACACGTTCATCAACACCCTCTCTTCTGTTTACCCCTAGCTGCTGATAGAGGAGAACGAATGTTTGAAACTGGAGCTCTCCAAAGCCAAGATGGCTCTAGCTGAGGCCCAAATGGAGAAGGACTCCCTGTTGCACCGCATGAAGAGTCTCAAAGTGAACAGCAGCTAGGGTAGGCCAACAGAGGCCCAGTGACCACCAATTTGCAGTGCTGCATATCACCACTGGGGGGAAGCAGAGAGGAGAGAGGGGGTGCTGGATACTGGAGCTACTTGATCTAGCATCACACAAGTATTATTCACGCATCAGCCAGGTCATTCAAGCCTGTTCTTATGAAGGGCTGGTCGCCTAAGAACTAGAACACACACACACACACACACACACACACACACACACACACACACACACACACACACACACACAGTCCATGAAGTCTACTCCTTAACACACACACGCAGTCCCTGAAAACCAGAGAGGGGGGCTACTTTTTCACTTCAGCCCACCTACCACCCTCATCCCTACCCCCAGTAGAGGAACTGGAGAGTGGACCGTGTTAGACTTTCATCCCCTCCTCGATACAGTGCTGCCGTGTCATCCCTGGGCTGGGACTAGGACTGTAGTACACATGCTTATTTTACATGATTGTTGTGCTTGTTTTGAGTTGCTCTCTTTATGCAGTAAGTTAGTGTTCAGTCTCTCCAGTAATCCGACTCTGCAAGCCAGAGCAGCCTCCTAAATATGGGAGGGATGAAGGGGAGAGGGATGGGACGAATCTAAATTAAACAGCCCTCAAGTGGAATGGAGGGGCTAGGGAGGTGTGGTGGGAGTCCTGAATGTTAGTCTCAGGGGGAAAAGTTGCCCTCCCCGAATCGATACCTTAAATAGGAGAAACAACTTTATCAAGCATATTTGAGGAGCATATGTAATATGACCTTTTATGGGAGGGGCTTGCCTGGTTGGGTGGGGTGAGACACTGAATGTCATATCTTTGGAGGAATGTCTTAAAAATAGACTTATTTTGCACTGCGCTGAAACCGAACATGTAATTTGGTGCTTATGAATTTTTTTTATCTAGCACTTAACCAATTGTACTTGGAGTGTGTATGGTAATGTACTTATGATGGGCAAAGCGTACACAATGTTTTCTACAGAATTCGGAAATGATTGTGCAGTGTGTGTGTTTTCAACATGTATTTGTCATGTAACTAAAACAAGCATTTCATTTAATTGAAAAGGAAAATATACAATTATATATTTTCACATTTACTTTTCTTCCATTCCATCTAGTTGATGTCTACAATGCCCATAATGTCCCATTGCACTGTTTCCCCCCCCTATTTTTCTACATGTAAATAGCTAGTTGTGTGTCCAGCACTTTTGAACTACATTCACTGTAAATACGATCCCTGTACGAAAGCATCATCCAATCCAGTTGAGAACACTATCCTATCATCTCTCGATCATCCAATGAGTGGAAAGAACACTAATATGGAGAGCAAGTTACCATCTCTATTCTCCTATGAGGATAAAGCCTGGGGTGTATTCATTATTCGGATTCCTTTACAAAATGTATTTTCTGTTCAAAACGTTTTGCAACTAAAAACATTTACTCCAAACGGAAAACATTTTGCAACGATTGGACAAATTCAGGTAGGTCCCCCCTCGTTGGTTCCGTTTGCGTTGTTTGCTTCCGTTAAGTTCCTAGAGTAAATTGTTTCCGTTGCAAAACGTTTTTTGTAAAGGTCTGCGACTAATGAATACAGCTCTCGCATAGCCTCTGCCGAGCCCAACACCGGACGATCCGGTTTTAAGGGGAAATGGAAAGAGCCTGTGACGCGACTTCCACTTTTGGACATTAACAAGGTAACGCTCCATCTCCTCCACATGTACTGGATTGGTTGAATGGTGCAGAAGAGAACCTCCTGACTTCTCTCCCCCCCCCCCCCCCCCTTCTCGTCAAGATTTGTTGTAAAGGATCTAGTTTCAGGCGTTTATTTTAGGTAACTCCTCCCAATGCAGGAGGGGAAACACAGGCTTGTGCTTTTCTGTGCGTGCATTCTATATTTGCATAATCCTACATGTGTAGTTTTTCACCCACGTGAAGTCGTGCCCATATCTGCTGCTCCATGCTTGTCTGTTGGGGGAGTGTTGTAGAATAGAGCTTTATTTCCCCTTTGGAGCATGCTTTTGGCTCACACAGAATTCAGTCAGAAGGCAGTTCTGTCTGAAGCATCACGTCTTACACAGGGACGTTTCCAGTAGTAGCATGAGATTTGCTGACAGATTACAATGGCTTGCCTCTCTCTTTAAAGGTGTAGTCTGCAGGTTCTCTGTCTCGTATGGCAATGAGATCAAGTAAAAACACAACTACCCTAAAACAAGACCGAAGAAGGAAAAAGTAGTTCTGTTTACACCAACTATGGCAACTGGTCTTTCTTTGGTTTTCACTGGCAGGCTCACTCGAATGACCCCATCCTAGTCCTTCAAAAAGGGCACAGATTGGGAATACATCATTTTCCTACTTTAAAGTCCTTAACTATCCAAATTGTGGACCTAGCTCAGCCTAGGCCTAGTTCAGTCCAGCTGAATGTCTTTCCAAGCTGCGCTGTCCACTCTCCCCAGCTCTCTCTGCCTTGATACGATGCCGGTTCATTTACCTGCTCATCACTGACAAGACTTGAATGGCTGTTAGGATTTGAATGCTTGATTGTACTTTAAAGGCTGCCCTCCCCGGAGTTAACTTTCTCATCCACTTTCTGGTCTGAACGGACCCGCCCCCTCATTACAATAGCTCCTCCCTTGACCTGCTCAGCCGCTCCTCTCCTGGGAGCTCCGCCTCCTGAGAACCTGTGCACAAAAAGAAAATGATTTGTAATATTTGTCTGTCGAAGCTGCTGAGCTACTGATGAAAATAAAAAGGTATCCAATAAATGTCAGTTGTCATACTGTTCTACTTGACTTCCTTGCACTAGCACCTTGCACTTGTCTGTTGTTACTAGCAATGATTATGCTGATAGCTTCTCTATTGAGGGAACTTTTACTTACAATGATTGTGATGTGGTTGTTTTACCTATCTACCTTAAAGGGCATTTCCAACCTCATTTTCATTGTCTTCAGCACAATACCAGTGTCTGCATATGTGAATGGTGCATTTCTATGTTTTGTAGAGAGAAAAATATATAAGGTTAAAGTTCTGCCCAATTACATCAGAAGTAAATACATTTTAAAAATGTGTAGACAGGTATGTTGATTGCAATAATGAATATGAGGTTGAAAAGTGGCGGAATTGCCCTTTTTAAGTTGAATTCACTAAGTCCCTCTGGGGGGGGAAAAGTATCAGATAAATGATCAAAATGTAAGTCTTATGAAACATGGTGCACACTCACGGTCATCTGCCTATCTACTGAATTGTGGGGGGTTTAAACCTGGTGTATCTGGCCAAGGGAACTTCCACCAGTCCACTAACGGGAGAGAGCAAACACTTCTATGGGAGGAGTGGATAGAGGAAGCCTACCAAAGGAAGTTGCTGAAAGTATCAGACATTGACAAGGGATTGAAGACCAAGTGTCTACCAGTGGAGGGCACTGCTGTGAAGGGCACTGAGGAGTAAAGGGAACACAGCGAAAGGTTTGCCACATAGATAGACAGGAGGCAAGGCTCATTCTCAATACGTATTCGTGACTCCTCACATCCTAGGCCAGGAGTAATCAAATCCTACCCTGGTAGTCCAGAGTGCTGCTGTTTCTTTGTTCTACCTGATAATTAATTGCACCACCTGGTGTCCCAGGTCTAGAGGAGAAAAAAGCAGTGGAACTGGCTTAGAGGTCCAGATTTAAATTTGAGGGTTCTAGAGTATCGCCTGGCCTCATTCTCAAACGTATTTAAGAGGATGGTCCAAGATCCCTCCAGTCTTTTTTTGAAAAGGAATTGAGGAAAGATTAACTGAAAAAGAGCCAGAGAAGGCATCTCAATGGCTCTGGCTTAAGTGGGAGGAGCAGTGAACAAGCCATCTGGCTCAGATCGGGCCAGATCAACACGATGGGCGCACCCTTCAGAAGGTGTAGTGAACAGCACCGAAACACCTTATGAAGTGGGGACTTCCCCTGATGAGCGAAAAGCAACAGAAACCACTGTCTGCAGATCAAAATAATGGCCCTGTGATGTCGGCCATATTAAATGTGCTAGACTGCTTATAGTTGTTAATTGTGGTCAGGTCTTTCGAATCCGAGTAGTCAAGGAGAGGACATGGATGGATTGAGACAGAGCCCTTACTGTCCACTGTTGTGTATGCTGCCAAAGTCCTTGATGAAGACAGAAAAGCAGTCCAAGTGTGACATCTGGTAGGTATGGGTATTGACTGTAGGTTCCCCTGTAGTCACCCAGAGCCACGTTCAATAGTCAAATGTTGCAGATAGAAATGCCATGAAAATAGCCAAGGTAACTCCTTATTGTATGTGTCAGAGACAAACTTCGTTTTTTATAGCATATTTTGATCTGAATGTTCCAAAACGTTTCGTCTTGCTGAATACGCCCCTTGCTGTGGTTTGACATATAATCCAGTTAAAAATCAGAAAGGAGGAGATTTGACTCGTTTTGAAGCACACATTTCTCCTCTCATCTATCAATGAAATGACCGAATGACAGCTAAAAATGTTGTGAAACAAGGACTGTCTTGTATGTGTCTGTGGTTCTGCTATGGAATAGATTTGGCTCATGAGATCAGCTTCACTGCTCTCCCCTGACAGTCAGATTGTAGTATCTCTATCCAACACCCGATGGGGCTGCAGCTGCTTCTCTCTCTCTCTGGCAAGGAGATTCCTCTCCTCCCTCTCGTTTAGTAGGCTATATGAAGTCCGACTCTATTTTTCTCCATCACCCTCCCTCTCTCAATAGGACGTTCTTCTCTTCACAGGAAGCAATGCACTGAGCTCACATCAGAGGTGCAGACAGGAGCCAGGGCACAATCACACAGCTGTATGTGTTCCTTAATTTACAGCATTGTTACCAAAATAGTGACATCATTCCTAATTAACCAATAGTGAACTAGTCAATAATTGTGTATTCTCTGGAGGTCACCGAGTGGCGGTCTAAGACACTGCATCTCAGTGCTAGAAGCGTCACTACAGACCCTGGTTTGATCCTGGGCTGTATCACAACCAGCCGTGATTGGGAGTCCCATAGGGCGGTGCACAATTGGCCCAGCGTTGTCCGGTTTAGGGGAGGGTTTGGCCAGAGTAGGCCGTCATTGTAAATAAGTATTTGTTCTTAACTGACTTGCCTAGGTAAATAAAGTTGAAATAAAACATTTAAAAATCTTCTGGCAAGGGAGGAAGAGATTGACAAGGGGGGTGTGTCTCAATCCAAGCCTGTCAATGGACAGAGCAGACCATTAAAAAACATGTCTCTTGCTTGTTTTGTCACACAAACAGGTGGCAGAGACCAAGGCTGCTATTATTTTCACTATATAGCCCACATTTTTGTTTTACAGCATCCACTGATTTATGTCTTTTGGACGGTTATCTTGATAAACCAATAATAATGAAATGTGCACCCATTATTCGCTCAATAGTGGAATATACAAATCGATATTCTTCCTAAAGCTGACTGCTATCCGAATATAGGAGCCTTTTCATATAACCTGTGACTTTATTAAATTAGCAAATAACTAACAAAGCCTTTTCGCCTCCGGTTGGTGCTGTAACCCGCCATCCACGCCCATACTGTACAACGCTGTATTAGGCAGGATACCGTTAGGCACTGTGGCGAGTGCGGTTCGAAGAAAGTGGAGAACTGAGGGAAAGAAAGAGGGAGTGATTAGGATGCTACAATAACAGACAGACATACAACGAGAGGACACAACACAGCGTGTTTGTTGGGCTACACGGAGAGAGGAGAGGACAAAATAACCGAACCGAGAGAGGAGAGCGAGTGGCGGTCTGGGTTTGGCAACCGGCTTGTTCGTTGTTCCCTCGAGCCAGCTGCAGCAGGCAGCACCGTGCAAAATGCGCTATTTACGGTTCCTCATTCCTGCGTTCGTTTCGACAATGGACTCGTTCTGCAACTGAGCCTGCCAACCTTGCAGCACACCGCGGACGGTAACCTACCCATTTGAGGGAACGCTTACTGCAACGTGCAGTAAAACGAACACACAGATGTTTTTTCACAAGATACAGTGAAGGGGGATCCCCACCGCTTTCTACATACCGGTTTTGGATTAGAAATCCGGGATTAGAAGAAGTTCGGTCGGGATGGGGAAGGAACAAGAACTACTAGAAGCGGCCCGGACCGGGAATGTGGTCCTGGTGGAGAAATTACTGAGTGGGAAAAGGGGAATCCTGGGGACAGCCTCGGGCTCCATACCTCTGCCAAACCTACTGAGGTAAACGAAGTCGTCAACATACATTTTCATGTCATATGAAGATTGCCTAGTTGATACTACTATTGACATACTTCTATTGACGGTCTACGTTGAAAAAGATGGGCTGTTGCGCCAAAGTTGGAGCATAGCACTTTTACGCAAACTGACATGTCATGAGACCAATTACTTTATGTGAATTTAGAATTCAGGAAAGCCAGAGGCAGCCTCTGCTAAAACCTGGTTGTAGTCTTTGTGTCCGAGAAGGGGCTTTGCGTTAGATATAAACTTGGCGCACAAACTGCATAAGATTGGCTACATCAATATTGACAGCTGTCAAATTGTTGTGCACTTTTACACTGACCCTGGCTATACATTATAATGATGCATGGTTTTGTCCGAAGGTGGTGTTGCCAGCAATGACCTGTAGCCTAATACGCATATCAATTGCCACTTGCTACTCCAAATGTTGTTACATTGTAGATATATTTGCCAATTTCAACCTGGTCTCAGAGCAATTAGTATGGTCTGGGACGTTCTTTTGTGTCCCTCCATTTAGTATGATATGTTACGTAATCCAATCCGTATGATATGTTCCAAATCAAATAGCATTAATTTCTGTCTTAAGTAACCAGACCATTCTTACATACAGTATCATACGACTTGGAGGTACCCCAAAATATGTCTACTATGTTACGTTTAGTCGGAGCAACCAGCATGAATATTTGGCATTGATCAGTAGCCTAAACACTCAGTGCCTATTGAGGGCCTGTTGAAGGCCTCATGGTGTGTAGACCTATGCCAGTGTGCCGTCATTGATACATTTAAATAGGCCACTATTAAATGACCATAACATAGTCCAAGTGTTTGTGATATGTTGCTAAATGGCTGGCGGTATGTTATGCGGTAACCTCATTACCTCATTACAACTTTAGACTATGAGAATAGTCCCTTTCCACCAGGCCTCTCCTTCCATCTCTATCAGTAGAGAGGACTGAGAGAGGTGATCAGTTAGATCAAAGGACCGGGCGTACGGGAGGAGCATCACCTCAGGCCGTGCAGCAGTGCTTTGCTTTTACAGCCGTGTTGAGGTGCACTGATGGGAGAGAGTGAGGAACAAGACAGTTGACGATGGGAAGGGCGTACGCCTATGAAGGAAGAGGGAGGGGGAGCATGGGAACTGTGTGTTTGTGCATGCGCGTGCTTAAACTGCGCATGAAGAGATGGAGCTGAAGGGTAGGCTTGTACATCACTATGGCAACAGCCTCCAGGAACAATAAAAACACCAATATTTACATCTTACACTTAAATTAGGAAAAGGAATCAAACAACAATATATACATATCAACTGCCATGTGGTACAGTATTTTGAAGTTTCATTTTGTACCAGTCCCACAAGACTGCTGGCATCGAATGCAATGTTTGAATAGGCCTGTGCTATGTATTCCGAGCACAAGCTTGCTTTGACAGAAAATGGTGTCCCTGAGGAACTGTTGTGTAGCGTGTGTGTGTGTGTGTTCTTCTGGGTTACACTGAAAGTTGGTCTTTTATTGGGTCAATGCAAGGCAATGGTCCATAGTCTGTGAAACAGTGGGTGGTCTATAGACTGTCCATCTGGACAAGGTTTTGTAAACCACCTCAGGCTTATTCCCTGACAAAAGTATGTGTGTGTGTGTCTGTGTGTGTGTGTGTGTGAGTCAAACGGAAGGTGGAGGGTTCTATTAGGGTAGGTAATGTTTGGGGAGTTTTCTTTGGGAGACAATGATGCATATTCACCCATCTTGAGGCTCGAGTCATTCAGAACATTCCAAAGCTGTGAGGCCCTTTTCCAGAACCTCTCAGCACCACATAGTGAGACACACACACAGGAAAATCAGTAGTAGATGATTTCATGGCCATAGTTCAGGTATACGAGCTGTACACGGTCATAGTTCACGTATACTAGGTGTACACGGTCATAGTTCACATATACTAGCTGTACACGGTCATAGTTCACGTATACTAGCTGTACACGGTCATAGTTCACGTATACTAGCTGTACACGGTCATAGTTCACGTATACTAGCTGTACACGGTCATAGTTCATGTATACTAGCTGTACACGGTCATAGTTCACGTATACTAGGTGTACACGGTCATAGTTCACGTATACTAGGTGTACACGGTCATAGTTCACGTATACTAGGTGTACACGGTCATAGTTCACGTATACTAGGTGTACACGGTCATAGTTCACGTATACTAGCTGTACACGGTCATAGTTCACGTATACTAGCTGTACACGGTCATAGTTCACGTATACTAGCTGTACACGGTCATAGTTCACGTATACTAGCTGTACACGGTCATAGTTCACGTATACTAGCTGTACACGGTCATAGTTCACGTATACTAGCTGTACACGGTCATAGTTCACGTATACTAGCTGTACACGGTCATAGTTCACGTATACTAGCTGTACACGGTCATAGTTCACGTATACTAGCTGTACACGGTCATAGTTCACGTATACTAGCTGTACACGGTCATAGTTCACGTATACTAGCTGTACACGGTCATAGTTCACGTATACTAGCTGTACACGGTCATAGTTCACGTATACTAGCTGTACGCGGTCATAGTTCACGTATACTGGCTGTACGCGGTCATAGTTCAGGTATACTAGGTGTACGCGGTCATAGTTCACGTATACTAGGTGTACGCGGTCATAGTTCACGTATACTAGGTGTACGCGGTCATAGTTCACGTATACTAGGTGTACGCGGTCATAGTTCACGTATACTAGGTGTACGCGGTCATAGTTCACGTATACTAGGTGTACGCGGTCATAGTTCAGGTATACTAGGTGTACGCGGTCATAGTTCACGTATACTAGGTGTACGCGGTCATAGTTCAGGTGTACTGGCTGTACGCGGTCATAGTTCACGTATACTAGGTGTACGCGGTCATAGTTCAGGTGTACTGGCTGTACGCGGTCATAGTTCAGGTGTACTGGCTGTACGCGGTCATAGTTCAGGTGTACTGGCTGTACGCGGTCATAGTTCAGGTGTACTGGCTGTACGCGGTCATAGTTCAGGTGTACTGGCTGTACGCGGTCATAGTTCAGGTGTACTGGCTGTACGCGGTCATAGTTCAGGTGTACTGGCTGTACGCGGTCATAGTTCAGGTGTACTGGCTGTACGCGGTCATAGTTCAGGTGTACTGGCTGTACGCGGTCATAGTTCAGGTGTACTGGCTGTACGCGGTCATAGTTCAGGTGTACTGGCTGTACGCGGTCATAGTTCAGGTGTACTGGCTGTACGCGGTCATAGTTCAGGTGTACTGGCTGTACGCGGTCATAGTTCAGGTGTACTGGCTGTACGCGGTCATAGTTCAGGTGTACTGGCTGTACGCGGTCATAGTTCAGGTGTACTGGCTGTACGCGGTCATAGTTCAGGTTTACTGGCTGTACGCGGTCATAGTTCAGGTGTACTGGCTGTACGCGGTCATAGTTCAGGTGTACTGGCTGTACGCGGTCATAGTTCAGGTGTACTGGCTGTACGCGGTCATAGTTCAGGTGTACTGACTACACGGTCATAGTTCAGGTGTACTGGCTGTACACGGTCATAGTTCAGGTGTACTGGCTGTACACGGTCATAGTTCAGGTGTACTGGCTGTACACGGTCATAGTTCAGGTGTACTGGCTGTACACGGTCATAGTTCAGGTGTACTGGCTGTACACGGTCATAGTTCAGGTGTACTGGCTGTACACGGTCATAGTTCAGGTGTACTGGCTGTACACGGTCATAGTTCAGGTGTACTGGCTGTACACGGTCATAGTTCAGGTGTACTGGCTGTACACGGTCATAGTTCAGGTGTACTGGCTGTACACGGTCATAGTTCAGGTATACTGGCTGTACACGGTCGTTGTTGATTATGTTAACTTCTGCATGTATCAGCGCCTGGTTTTATGTAGAGACACAGTAATGATGAAGATGGATTTGTGACTGTAGGTCTATTATGTAATCAGACAGGTATTACAGTGATGACTAGCGTTACCACATGACAATAATGCTCGTCCATTACAATATGTGGGAAATGATGAGGATGATTGTGTGATGAAAGAAGGAACATTTTTAAAAGCCAACACATGCCAGATATGTTGAACACTCCAGCTACACAGAGAGTCAAGTACTGGTTATTGTCGGTGCTTGCTATCGTTACTCCTTGTTCTAGTGGCTACTGTCACTGAAGGGGTTCTACAATTACACAGACACAGAGAGAACCCCCTTTGATCAGTGTGTGGCTGAAAGTACAGTATGTCATCCTGCTCCACAAACAAACAGTGCTGAAGTGATGTGAGAAGAGGTGGTGATTCTCAGAGGGGACACACACATACATACACACACACACACACACACACACAGCAGTGTTCTGCTCAAGGCTCCAACACAAGCAGCAGAACACATAAAAAATAAACACAGGGGAGGCTTGTCTCTGTCGCTCTGTGCCAATTTAAACAGAGAGATTGATGGAGAGACAGATACTGTGTGTGTGCGTGCGTCTGTATTTTCTGTGTTCTGTTGCTTGTGTTGGAATCTTAAGCAGATCACTAACCCAGAATGGTGTGTGTATTAGAGGTCGGCCGATTTCAAGTTTTCATAACAGTTTTTTAAAAATGTATTTATTTAATTTTTTTACACCTTTATTTAACTAGGCAAGTCAGTTAAGAACACATTCTTATTTTCAATGACGGCCTAGGAACGGTGGGTTAACTGCCCTTTTTCAGGGGCAGAACAACAGATTTTTACCTTGTCAGCTCGGGGATTTGTTTTTGCAATCTTCCGGTTACTAGTCCAACGCTCTAACCACCTGTCTTGCATTGCACTCCACGAGGAGCCTGCATGGCAGGCTGACTACCTGTTACGCGAGGGCAGCAAGAAGTCACGGTAAGTTGCTAGCTAGCATTAAACTTATCTTATAAAAAACAATCAATCTTAACATAATCACTAGTTGACTACACATGGTTGATGATATTGCTAGTTTATCTAGCGTGTCCTGCGTTGCATATAATCGATGCGCCTACTTCGTAAAACGGTGATGATTTAACAAGCGCATTTGCGAAAAAAGCACTGTCTTTGCACCAATGTACCTAACCATAAACATCAATGCCTTTCTTTAAAATCAATACACAAGTATATATTTTTAAACCTGCATATTTAGTTAATATTGCCTGCTAACATGAATTTCTTATAATTAGGGAAATTGTGTCACTTCTCTTGCGTTCCGTGCAAGCAGTCAGGGTATATGCAGCTGTTTGGGCCGCCTGGCTCATTGCGAACTGTGTGAAGTCCATTTATTCCTAACAGAGGCCCTAATTAATTTGCCAGAATTGTACATAATTATGACATAACATTGAAGGTTGTACAATGTAACAGCAATATTTAGACTTAGGGATGCCATCCGTTAGATAAAATACGGACCGGTTCCGTATTTCACTGAAAGAAGAAACTTTTTTCCCCCAAAATGATAGTTTCCGGATTCGACCATTTTAATGACCAAAGGCTTCTGTGTGTTATTATGTTATAATTAAGTCTATGATTTGATAGAGCAGTTTGACTGAGCGGGTGGTAGGCAGCAGCATGCTCGTAAGCATTCATTCAAACAGCACTTTCGTGCGTTTGCCAGCAGCTATTGCGCTGTTTATGACTTCAAGCCTATCAACTCCCGAGATTAGGCTGGTGTAACCGATGTGAAATGGCTAGCTAGTTAGCGGGGTGCGCGCTAATAGCGTTTCAAACGTCACTTGCTCTGAGACTTGGAGTAGTTGTTCCCCTTGCTCTGCATGGGTAAGTAACGCTGCTTCGAGGTTGACTGTTGTCGATGTGTTCCTGGTTCGAGCCCAGGTAGCGGCGAGGAGAGGGACGGAACCTATACTGTTAAACTGGCAATACTAAAGTGGCTATAAGAACATCCAATAGTCAAAGGTATAAGAAATACAAATCGTATAGAGAGAAATAGTCCTATAATTCCTACAACCTAAAACTTCTTACCTGGGAATATTGAAGACTCATGTTAAAAGGAACCACCAGCTTTCATATGTTCTCATGTTCTGAGCAAGGAACTTAAACGTTAGCTTTCTTACATGGCACATATTGCACTTTTACTTTCTTCTCCAACACTTTGTTTTTGCATTATTTAAACCAAATTGAACATGTTTCATTATTTATTTGAGGCTAAATTGATTTTATTGATGTATTATATTAAGTTAAAATAAGTGTTCATTCAGTATTGTTGTAATTGTCATTATTACAAATACATTTTAAAAATCGTCCGATTAATCGGTATCGGCTTTTTTGGTCCTCCATTAATCGGTATCGGCGTTGAAAAATCATAATCGGTCGACCTCTAGTGTGTGTGTGTATGTATGTATGTATATATATATATATATACACACACACACACACTACCGTTCAAAAGTTTGGGGTCACTTAGAAATGTCCTTGTTTTGAAAGAAAAGCAAAAGAAAATGTGTGCATTAAAATAACATCAAATTGATCAGAAATACAGTGTAGACATTGTTAATGTTGTAAATGACTATTGTAGCTGGAAACGTTTTTATGGAATATATACGTAGGCGTACAGAGGGCCATTATCAGCAACCATCACTCCTGTGTTCCAATGGCACGTTGTGTTAGCTAATCCAAGTTGATCATTTTAAAAGGCTAATTGATCGTTAGAAAACCCTTTTGCAATTATGTTAGCACAGCTGAAAACGGTTGTTCTAATTAAAGAAGCAATACTACTGGCCTTCTTTAGACTAGTTGAGTATCTGGAGTATCAGCATTTGTGGGTTCGATTGCAGGCTCAAAATGGCCAGAAACAAAGACCTTTCTTCTGAAACTCGTCAGTCTATTCTTGTTCTGAGAAATGAAGGCTATTCCATGCGAGAAATTGCCAAGAAACTGAAGATCTCGTACAACGCTGTGTACTACTCCCTTCACAGAACAGCGCAAACTGGCTCTAACCAGAATAGAAAGAGTGGGAGGCCGCGGTGCAAGAGGACAAGTACGTTAGTGTCTATTTTGAGAAACAGACGCCTCATAAGTCCTCAAATGGCAGCTTCATTAAATAGTACCCGCAAAACACCAGTCTCAACGTCAACAGTAAAGAGGTGACTCCGGGATGCTGGCCTTCTAGGCAGAGTTCCAGTGTCTGTGTTCTTGTGCCCATCTTAATCTTTTCTTTTTATTGGCCAGTCTGAGATATGGCTTTTTCTTTGCCACTCTGCCTAGAAGGCCAGCATCCCGGAGTCCCCACAACACTGTAATTTCACACATAGAGAGATAGTGATTGGTCCTCGCTCATTTTCCCAGTATATATCGGTCTATGAAGACCAGAGAGTAAATAACACAAAATGCTGTTTATTTTCTGTCATAGTTTCTAACCACAACACTCAGAATTGGTCTTATTATAATACTTAGAATCAGTAATAAATGTCACTTTTTTCCACCACAGCAGCACTCATGGTGTAGTGGACCACTAGACTGAACCGCTAGCCTTGGCAGGCCAATATGTGTGTGTGTTTCCTCAACCGCCTAGTCTGGGATGACCACCTCTGACGCGTGTGTGTGACTGTGTGACTAAACCAACCATATGGGAAGACGTGTGTGGGAGGGAGGGGTGTAACAGACCATCCATAAAGATAGAAGATGGGGAGATGTAAAGGAGTAGTCTGGAGGAGGGGTAGACGTGGGTCAGGGGTTAACTGTGGAGAATGTAAGTGGGAACACACACTCTCTCTCAAGTCAGTTTCAATTCAATGTAAGGGCTTTATTGGCATGGGAAACGTATGTTTACATTGCCAACGCAAGTGAAATAGATAAACAAAAGTGAAATTAACAATATAAAATGAACAGGAAACATTTCACTTCCAAAAGTTCCAA
The DNA here is from genome assembly GCF_016432855.1 of Salvelinus namaycush. NCBI lineage: Eukaryota > Metazoa > Chordata > Actinopteri > Salmoniformes > Salmonidae > Salvelinus > Salvelinus namaycush. Next base: position 40,608,952 of record NC_052312.1, read on the forward strand.
AAGAATAAAGACATTTCTAATGTCATTATGTTTATATTCAGTGTTGCAATGATGTGCAAATAGTTAAAGTACAAAATGGAAAATAAATCAACATAAATATGGGTTGTATTTACAATTGTTTGTTCTTCACTGGTTGTCCTTTTTTTGTGGCAACAGGTCACAAATCTTGCTGCTGTGATGACATACTGTGGTATTTCACCCAGTAGATATGGGAGTTTATCAAAATTGGGTTGGTTTTCAAATTCTTTGTGGATCTGTGTAATCTGAGGGAAATATGTGTCTCTAATTTGGTCATACATTGGGCAGGAGGTTAGGAAGTGCAGCTCAGTTTCCACCTCATTTTGTGGACAGTGTGCACATAGCCTGTCTTCTCTTGAGAGCCAGGTCTGCCAACGGCGGCCTTTCTCAATAGCAAGGCTATCCTCACTGAGTCTGTACATAGTCAAAGATTTCCTTAATTTTGGGTCAGTCACAGTTGTCAGGTATTCTGCCACTGTGTACTCTCTGTGTAGGGCCACATCATTCTAGTTCGCTCTGTTTTTTGGTAAACTCTTTCCAATGTGTCAAGTAATTATTTTTTTGTTTTCTAATTGTGTTGCTGTCCTGGGTCTCTCTCTCACATACATACTCCTCACTCAACATAACTCTTGAGATTTGATTACGTTTCCTTTAGTTCTGTGAACATTAGAGAGATGTTGAATGTGTCTACCCTGTGTAACAGTACAAACTGAGCTGTGTGTGGCTAAGAAAACGCTTTGTAAAACATTCATTACAGATAACAAGCATTCCACAGTCCACTCATTTAAATATATTACAGCTGCACCATCAAGAGCATCCTGACTGGTTGCATCACTGCCTGGTATGGCAAAAGCTCTGCCTCCGACCGCAAGGCACTACAGAGGGTAGTGTGTACGGCCCAGTACATCACGGGGCTAAGCTGCCTACCATCCAGGACCTCTATATCAGGCGTTGTCAGAGGAAGGCCCTAAAAATTGTCAGACTCCAGCCACCCTAGTCATAGACTGTTCTCTCTGCTACCGCACGGCAAGTGGTACCAGAGCAACAAGTCTAGGTCCAAGAGGCTTCTGAACAGCTTCTACCCCCAAAACATAAGACTCCTGAACATCTAATCAAATGGCTACCCAGACTATTTACATAGTCACCTTTCATAACTCTACCTGCATGTACATATTACCTCGACACCGGTGCCCCCGCACATTGACTCTGTACCGGTACCCCCTGTCTATAGCCCCGCTATTGTTATTTATTGTGGCTCTTTAATTATTTGTGACTCATCTCTTTTTTTAGGTATTTTCTTAAAGCTGCATTGTTGGTTAAGGGCTTGTAAGTAAGCGTTTCACGAAGGTCTACACCTGTTGTATTCGGCACATGTGACAAATACAATGTGATTTGATTGTGAGCGTGTTTGCGTATTTGTGTGATCAGTGGTTCAAGGACTAAAGGAAGGAAGCATTATCACTGTAGCATGTCTACAGCATATGCATAGCCCTGTTTTTAATCTCTTGTGTGTGTTGGCGTCAGTGTGCTTCTGGCTCTGTCTGGAGTGGGGGGAGGGATAATCACTAGTTGATTAAGGTGTGTGTGTGTGAGAAACAGAAGAGTAGATATTGTTTTCTCTCTCAGTCCATCTCTGTTTGGATCTGTCTTTTTCATGTCTGTCTTTTCTCTCTTGCGCTGTCTTTTTCATGTCTCTGTCTTTTCTCTCCTGCGCTGTCTTTTCTCTCTTGCGCTGTCTTTTCTCTCTTGCGCTGTCTTTTGGTCTTGCTGTCAGTCTCTCTCCATCACTCATTTGTTCACTCCCTACTCATCCTCTCTCCTCCCTCTTCCTCTATAGAGACAGAGACCCAGTCTCTCTCCTCCCTCTTCCTCTATAGAGACAGAGACCCAGTCTCTCTCCTCCCTCTCTTCCTCTATAGAGACAGAGACCCAGTCTCTCTCCTCCCTCTCTTCCTCTATAGAGACAGTCTCTCTCCTCCCTCTTTCTCTATAGAGACAGAGACCCAGTCTCTCTCCTCCCTCTTCCTCTATAGAGACAGAGACCCAGCCTCTCTCCTCCCTCTTCCTCTATAGAGACAGAGACCCAGCCTCTCTCCTCCCTCTTCCTCTATAGAGACAGAGACCCAGTCTCTCTCCTCCCTCTTCCTCTATAGAGACAGAGACCCAGTCTCTCTCCTCCCTCTTCCTCTATAGAGACAGAGACCCAGTCTCTCTCCTCCCTCTCTTCCTCTATAGAGACAGTCTCTCTCCTCCCTCTTCCTCTATAGAGACAGTCTCTCTCCTCCCTCTTCCTCTATAGAGACAGAGACCCAGTCTCTCTCCTCACTCTCTTCCTCTACAGAGACAGTCTCTCTCCTCCCTCTTCCTCTATAGAGACAGTCTCTCTCCTCCCTCTTCCTCTATAGAGACAGAGACCCAGTCTCTCTCCTCCCTCTCTTCCTCTATAGAGACAGAGACCCAGTCTCTCTCCTCCCTCTCTTCCTCTATAGAGACAGTCTCTCTCCTCCTCTTCCTCTATAGAGACAGTCTCTCTCCTCCCTCCTTCTCTATAGAGACAGAGACCCAGTCTCTCTCCTCCCTCTCTTCCTCTATAGAGACAGTCTCTCTCCTCCCTCTTCCTCTATAGAGACAGAGACCCAGCCTCTCTCCTCCCTCTTCCTCTATAGAGACAGAGACCCAGCCTCTCTCCTCCCTCTTCCTCTATAGAGACAGAGACCCAGTCTCTCTCCTCCCTCTTCCTCTATAGAGACAGAGACCCAGTCTCTCTCCTCCCTCTCTTCCTCTATAGAGACATTCTCTCTCCTCCCTCTTCCTCTATAGAGACAGAGACCCAGTCTCTCTCCTCCCTCTCTTCCTCTATAGAGACAGTCTCTCTCCTCCCTCTTCCTCTATAGAGACAGTCTCTCTCCTCCCTCTTCCTCTATAGAGACAGAGACCCAGTCTCTCTCCTCACTGTCTTCCTCTATAGAGACAGAGACCCAGTCTCTCTCCTCACTCTCTTCCTCTATAGAGACAGAGACCCAGTCTCTCTCCTCACTCTCTTCCTCTATAGACCCAGTCTCTCTCCTCTCTCTTCCTCTATAGACCCAGTCTCTCTCCTCCCTCTTCCTCTATAGACCCAGTCTCTCTCCTCCCTCTTCCTCTATAGAGACAGTCTCTCTCCTCCCTCTTCCTCTATAGAGACAGTCTCTCTCCTCCCTCTTCCTCTATAGAGACAGTCTCTCTCCTCCCTCTTCCTCTATAGAGACAGTCTCTCCCTGTCACTCTATCAATCATTCTCTCTTCCTCCGGCTCCGTCTCTTCCTCCTGTTCTACCTCTTCTTTCCTCCATCTCTTCTTTCTCTCCTTAGGTACATGTACACACACACACACACACACACACACACACACACACACACACACACACACACACACACACACACACACACCTCATTCCTTGTCTATGCTGCCCTACCAAAAAGCAAAATGGCAGTAACTGTTCATAGTGTGGAACTGAGAAAAATGGCTTTTATTTACCTTTGTTTAACACTAACTTTATGCAGTTACTGCTAACATGAGCCCCATTTTCTCTAAAACACAACAAAATATTGGCAGGATACTTGTCCACATGATTAAGCATGTATTTCATTTGGCAAAAATGACTAACTAATTTTCGACCAAATGAGCAGTTACTACCTTTCTTCTAGGTAGGGCAGTACGGAGGGAGTGTTTTTTTATAGTGGTGACGTTGACGGACTCATCTCCGTTGACAGCAGCGTTTTGGGAATTCTATGAGTCCGTGACAGTGGTCGGGAAAACCTTCAGATTGGATTCATTAGTGCCGCTGGAAATCCCTCTTCAATCAGTATTGTGTCAGGAGCCACAAGGTAGACTTGGGGCTGCGTCTCAATATGGAAAAATAGCATCCTTCCCTCACCACCTTTCCTGCAAATCCATAGAAACCATATCATAGCACATATTGTAGGTTATTAGACTACATATACACTTAACACTCATTTGGAAAACCGAATTAGCAAGGACAAGTACTTCCTGTTAGGAGACCAGCACAGGACATAAGGAAAGAGGCCAAGGGAAGAAGGCTGTTTCCAGAGTATTGGGACCCAGCCCATGGAAGGGGAGATGATGAATGGGAGGCCAGACTGTCATTGTAGTTTATGAGGTTCTGACCTGTACATAGCAGTGGAAGTGTCAGACACACATTCCTTCCTGCCTCCTTTGGCTTGTATACTAGTACTTGTTCTGGGATAAATCGCACCGTGCCAAGACGGTGGATAAATCGCACCGTGCCAAGACGGTGGATAAATCGCACCGTGCCAAGACGGTGGATAAATCGCACCGTTTCCAAGACGGTGGATAAATCGCACCGTTTCCAAGACGGTGGATAAATCGC
>NC_052312.1:40618359-40662834 GCF_016432855.1 Salvelinus namaycush
CACAGATCATACACGTAACGTTAGCTAGCGAGCCGGAACGTATAACATTTGAAAATGTAGCTAGACTCTTACCTGTATAGACGGATGAACGCTTCACGGTAGACTGGAACCATTTAACTCTGTCTTGTTTGTAGCTACATCTTGCTTGGCCAGCGTTGGGTCAAGTCACTCCGGTTCACACTGACCGTGGCGTGTGCAGAAAGTAGCCCAACTGATCTGTCGATGGCGCCTGCTAGTTTCAGGTTATCAATGTTGTTGAGAAAAGGAGCACATTTTTTGTAGTTCTCCATTGTTAACACATACTGAGCAGCTCACGTTATAGACAGAAGCATTCTATATGGCAGACCAATCCAAACTCATCTCCCGGCATGTCCAGCCCATCCATTATCTCAGCCAATCATGGCTAGCGGGAAGGCTCCTGTCTTTTTCCGTGGCTAAACCAACTAGGCTCAACCAACTAACCAACAACTTTATTCATATTTACAGATGGAATACAGGTTTGTTATTAAAACAAATGAAAGTTGTGAATGAATGTTCCAGACAGCATTTCTTCCCCCAAAGAATCACTACAAAAGGAAGTATTTCAAATGCCTCTCCTGTGAGGTAGTGACGTGTGACATGTGCTTAGCTTCCTGAAACGGGTCACAAATGTAAGCAAGGTTTAAAATGATTGTGTTTTAGTCAAAAATATCCGTTTGGGCTTCGTGCGGTCATTTTGCAGTCTTACCAATCATTCGTATGTTCCGAACCCCTGGCTATCCACTCAAGAAAAACTCGTCCCACGGCTGAATCTAGTTGATGATCCCTGCTGTATGTATTTATAGCTGCAGTATGCCTGAATGTATTGTGTGTGTGTGTGTGTGTGTGTTAGCAGTCGTGACAGCTTTAGGGGTGACAGTGCAGACAGAGGTAGATTGTCGCTCCGATGACATTTGCCGTCTCAAGACAGGCCTCCCAAGCACACAATGGAATTGGGTCAGCAGTTCTTAGTGTGTTTGTGTGTGTGTGACAGCTGATCTCAACCCTGTCCTGAAGTACTATTACGCCTATGACTGAGTTCAGCTGCCATTCAGCTTCATTCTATCAAACAACATTGCAATGTGTGTGTGATGGAGAGTTGGTTAATGAATTTGTGTGTGTCTGTCACGAGGTGATGGATAGCGTTTAACCAGCCGGTGCTATGATGCACTCTTAATTCCCACGGTAATTGATTTCCCGTTAGCCCATTTCTCGTTGCCGTGGGAGCCGTAGCGCGAGCAGAGAAACCAGGAAGTGAATTACTCTGAGTGACGGCCTCTAATGGGCCATATTTCCCATCAGGCCGAGCTGACGCCAACAGATTGTCCTCCAATTCCCAAACGCAAACTCTGACACACACACTTTGAAATTCATAAAGAATGAGAAACACACACACTGATGTACAAAAATAATCCTTCACTACCTATCATCATAACTCTGCATTGGAGTTTAAACCACTATGTTGGGATAGTGCTCATATGTCTCAATATGATCAGAACTTTCCTTTCCTTGTATGACCCAAGGTGGAATACATGACAAATTAGTTCTTTTCAAAATGGATGTAAAATATTCAACACTCCCTGACTGCAGTGAAAAATAGAGAATATATCATTCTCTGTGAGTCCAGTGCTCCTTTTTTTCAGATCACCAAAAGCGTTTTAATTCGGGAGGGAAAGCAATTGGGTATGAGTTATTGTGTGGATTATTTTATTATTACTTTATGCGTTTGTGCAAAATGTTTAATGTCTGATTGATGTAACCACGAATAGCCTGTTAAAAAAATTATAATAATAACTTTACGCAAATCATCCAAAATCACTGATCGGCTATTGTAACCTTTTTCCTGCTCGGATATTCCATGTGAAATTTCTGCTTGTTGACACTCCAGAAAGAGGGAAATGGAGAACCAGGTGAAATGCACTTTAAATACGTCTGACTTGGAGAGGGAGGTGGAAAAAAAGAGCGGGGGAAAGAGTGGAAACGCAAGTTAGGTGTGAGAGAGAGAGGTAGGGAGTTCGAGTAGGAGGTAGTGGATCTAGGCGGGCCGAGGGAGAGAAATGCAGGAGGGAGAGAGAAGGAGGGATGTTGGAGGTGAAGGTGTACTGTGTCTCTGCCCAAGGCTGTGGCAGTGGGAGATCTCACACCTGGCAACCCTAAAGGAAGGAGAGAATACAGCAACACTACCGTCTACTCAACCTCTTCCCATTTCTCCCTGAGGATCGCTCTCTCCTCTTTCTTTCTCCCTGAGGATCGCTCTCTCCTTCTCTTTCTTTCTCCCTGAGGATCGCTCTCTCCTTCTCTTTCTTTCTCCCTGAGGATCGCTCTCTCCTTCTCTTTCTTTCTCCCTGAGGATCGCTCTCTTCTCTTTCTTTCTCCCTGAGGATCGCTCTCTTCTCTTTCTTTCTCCCTGAGGATTGGTCTCACCATTTCTCTTTCTCTAAACATGTTCTATTTTCTTCTAGCTGCGTTTTGAACTCTCTCTTCCCTATCCCTGCCCCTGTCCCTATCCCTGCCCCTATCCCTGCCCCTATCCCTGCCCCTTTCCCTGCCCCTGTCCCTGCCCCTGTCCCTGTCCCTATCCCTGTCCCCACTCATCTTTTCTCCCTCCCTCTCTGTGTTCTCTGTCCAGGAGACATTGTCATACAGTATGCTGAGTCTCTAACCCAGAATAGAACACAGCTGGAAGTGTCTGTCCGCCCGTCCGCATGTCCAGTCCCGTCCTTCTTCTCTGGTCTGTCTGTCTGTCACCACAGTATTCCTCTCTTGTGTATAGTGTAGTACTACCTACAGTGGAGCTAATGCTTTGCTCAGGTTGAGTGAGAGAGAGACAGAGGGATGGGGGAAACAGTAGAGGCAGGGGCCTGGATGGAGGAAAAAGGGAGGAGAGAGGAGGAAAACCAATTATGAGCCCGATAACAGGGATGGTATGGATTTTCTACTTTGGGCCTCAGGCCAGACCTCCTCTCTGTCACTCCCCTCCTCCCTCCTTGTCTCTCTCTCTCTCTCTCTCCATCTCTTCCATGTTTTCTCTAACCCTCTTCTTTTTTCTCTCTGTCCTATCTCTCTTCTCCTCTCTCTTCCTCATCCTTTGATCTGCCTTTCTCTCTCAGAAATGTTAATTCAACCTAGCTTTTTATTAAGTGGACAACTCTCTCCTCTATCTCTCTTCCCTCTCCTCTCTTCCCTCTCCTCTCTCTCTGTAGTAAGTGTGATTAACTGCAGAAGATGAGATATTGAAATGTGTGTTAGAACAGACTGGGACCATTTCATCAATACCTACCCAGACTGTGTGTGTGAGAGAGAGCTGGCAAACCAATGAGTGATACTAACAATATTATTTGGAAAGAGTTTTTCATACATTATGTGAAGTGACAAAAAGTCACTATGGGAATGAAACTGACAACATTCTCATTGACTATATGACTATATCGAAGTATGTGTTACAACATTCTCATTGACTATATGACTATATCGAAGTATGTGTTACAACATTCTCATTGACTATATGACTATATCGAAGTATGTGTTACAACATTCTCATTGACTATATGACTATATCGAAGTATGTGTTACAACATTCTCATTGACTATATGACTATATCGAAGTATGTGTTACAACATTCTCATTGACTATATGACTATATCGAAGTATGTGTTACAACATTCTCATTGACTATATGACTATATCGAAGTATGTGTTACAAAAATAGTTTTGCTGTGGGTGTGTGACCCTGGAACGGGGCCAGAGAAGTTTGTCCGGATTCACTCTGTTAGACTCACTGACCCACATTAGAGCTTGGAGCCAGGATAACGCTATCACTCACTCCCTCACTCACTCACTCACTCACTCACTCACTCACTCTCACACACACACACTCTCCAGTATGTATAATGCTTCACTCCACTGAAGCCACCATAATGATCAACTTTTTTCTATTCAAATGCAGATGGTGAGAGAGAGGGGAAGAGGAGAGATGGGGAGAAATGAAAGGGGGAGAACATGGAGAGAGACAGGGACACTGTTTCTGATTGGGATATGAGCGGTCACTACTAATATCTGTAATGGTTTATGACAGGTCCCTTTTGGAGTGCGTGTGTATGTGATTTACAATGACTCTGATGCACAGTGACATGCCCTTCTCATTGCCTGTTTCATTAGTGTGTATCAATGTTAATTACATCTCCCTCTACACTTTGTTTGTCTGCCCTCTCTTCCCTCTTTCTCGCTCTTCTCCTCTCCTTCCTCTCTTCTTTGCTGTCCTCTACTTCACCCCTTCTCCTTATACCTCTCCTCCTTCCTCTCTTTACCTCTCCTCCTTCCTCTTTACCTCTCCTCCCTCCTCTTTACCTCTCCTCCCTCCTCTTTACCTCTCCTCCCTCCTCTTTACCTCTCCTCCCTCCTCTTTACCTCTCCTCCCTCCTCTTTACCTCTCCTCCCTCCTCTTTACCTCTCCTCCCTCCTCTTTACCTCTCCTCCTTCCTCTTTACCTCTCCTCCCTCCTCTTTACCTCTCCTCCCTCCTCTTTACCTCTCCTCCCTCCTCTTTACCTCTCCTCCTTCCTCTTTACCTCTCCTCCTTCCTCTTTACCTCTTTTCCTCTCCTCCTTCTTGCCCAGTCAATATTATCTCCTTTACCTCTTACCCCTCACCCCCCTGCCTTTCTCCCTAGTCTCTCTTCCCATCTTTCCTCCTCTCTCCTTTTATCTCTATAGTCGCTGAATCACTCAGGCTTCTCTATCTATTTCTCTCTCTCGCTCTCTCTCTCAGGGGTAGTTATAAAGGCTCATGAAGTCAGTAAAAGGTTCTTAGAGAAAGTCACTTGACCCGACTGCTCCCTGGTGCTCTACCCTGGCTTCATGCTGGACTACTACCACGTACGTACGTTCAGGACCATTAACACACTCCAATGAAGGCAGTCATTAAAACTAATGTGGTGTATTTAGTAGCGTGAATGTCAGTGATATTTCACAGTGTGTTGAGCATTCTGTCAACCTGAGAGGAAGGGAGTGTTGCTGTCTGTCTGTATCAGGTCAGAGGTTATTCAGGTCAGAGGTTATTCAGGTCAGAGGTTATTCAGGTCAGAGGTTATTCAGGTCAGAGGTTAGCTAAGTGCTAGGCAAAGTGGTACCTACGCCCACCTCAATATTTCACAATCCCTGCAGGGGAAAGAATATACTAATATTGTGTGTGTGTGTTGTGCGCACATTTTGCATGTGTGTATTTATACAGCATTCAGTCTGTGAACTGTAGGGAGCCCTACCTCTTCCTCCACCTCCTCTTCCTCTCCCAGTGTCTGGCTCAGCTCTAAATAACCATGGGAAATCTACAGACTATAGCAGTTCACACACAGACCTGCTGAACTACATTATAATACACTACATTACTCTCTCTCTCTCTCTCTTCTACTGCTCTCTGTTCTGATTCTCTCTCTCCATCTCCATCTCTCTCTCACTCTCTCTCTCTCGCTCTCTCTCTCTCCATCTCTCTCTCTCCATCTCTCTCCATCTCTCTCTCTCTCATCTCTCTCTCTCCATCTCTCTCTCGCTCTCCATCTCTCTCTCTCTCGCTCTCCATCTCTCTCGCTCTCCATCTCTCTCGCTCTCGCTCTCCATCTCTCTCGCTCTCGCTCTCCATCTCTCTCGCTCTCGCTCTCCATCTCTCTCGCTCTCCATCTCTCTCTCTCTCGCTCTCCATCTCTCTCTCTCTCGCTCTCCATCTCTCTCTCTCTCGCTCTCCATCTCTCTCGCTCTCGCTCTCCATCTCTCTCTCTCTCGCTCTCCATCTCTCTCTCTCTCGCTCTCCATCTCTCTTTCTCTCTCTCTCTTCATCTATCTCTCTCTCTCTCTCTTCATCTATCTCTCTCTCTCTCTCTTCATCTATCTCTCTCTCTCCTCTCTCTCTCTCTCTCTCTCTCTCCATCTGTCTCCATCTCTCCATCTGTCTCCATCTCTCTCTCTCACACTCACACTACATTTTCCACTATCTCTCAGTAACGTTTGATGGCGATCCAAGAATAACATTGTCTTTCTCTGAGTTGTATTATTAAGTGTGTCTGTGTGCTCTGTGGCCCATGCTCTTCTCTCCAGGAGAGGGATTTAGCCAGGGCTGCCATTAGTGAGCTGCTCTTCAATTGGCTCAGAGACCAGAACTACGAACACACACACACACACACACACACACACACACACACACACACACACACACACACACACACAGGATCAATACTATACCATGTCTATCAACTGCCATATGTACATCTACTCACAGCATTAAGAAGCATACAAAATGGCTTCAATGTAATCATTACCTGATTTTCTCCTGTGTGTGTGTGTGTGTGTGTGTGTGTGTGTGAGGCTCTGACTTTGTCTTCCATGTGCCTCTGTGTGAGCATGTGTTTGTGTGAGTCACAGTGCTCAGTTTTGTCAATAATCAATAATCGTGTTCTCATCTAGAATCCCCCCCCTTATTTCTCATCATCAGCAATGATGAAGTAATGGTAGCCAGGCCACTAGAAATACCCTCCAAATACTGATCCAGGATCAGCTTTTCCAACACGACCTTATATCATTAACCATTCCAAGCTCTTAAAACTTCTCTAGGATAGGGGGCAGCATTTTCACGTTTGGATGAAAAGCGTGCCCAGAGTAAACTGCCTCCTACTCAGTCCCAGATGCTAATATATGCATATTATTATTATTAGTATTGGATAGAAAACACTCTGAAGTTTCTAAAACTGTTTGAATTATGCCTGTGACTATAACAGAACTTATTTGGCAGGCAAAACCCCGAGGACAAACCATTCAGATAAAAAAAAAATTGAGGTCACTCTCTTTTCAATGAAAATCCAGATTTCTAAGGGACCTTCCTGCAGTTCCTATCGCTTCCACTGGATGTCAACAGTCTTTAGAAATTGGTTGAGGTTTTTCCTTTGAGAAATGAAGAGGTAGCCATGTTCAGAATGAGGCTCCAGTGAAGTGTACTGTTTGTTAGAAGCGCGTGACCAGAAAGCATGCTACACATTGTTTTCCTCCGGTATTGAACACAGATCATCCCGTCTTCAATTTTATCTATTATTTACGTTAAAAAATACCTAAAGTTGTATTACAAAAGTAGTTTGAAATGTTTGGACCAAGCTTACAGGTAACTTTTGAGATTTTGTAGTCACGTTGTGCAAGTTGGAACCGGTGTTTTTCTGGATCAAACGCGCCAAATAAATGGACATTTTGGATATATATCGATGGAATTAATCGAACAAAAGAACCATTTGTGATGTTTATGGGACATATTGGAGTGCCAACAGAAGAAGCTCGTCAAAGGTAAGGCATGAATTATATCTTTATTTCTGCGTTTTGTGTCACACCGGGAGGGTTGAAATATGATGGTCTGTGATTGTTAGCTGGGGTGCTATCCTCAGATAAAAGCATTTTTTGCTTTCGCCGTAAAGCATTTTTGAAATCTGACATGTTGACTGGATTCACAACAAGTGTAGCTTTTAATTTGGTATATTGAATGTGTGATTTCATGAAAGTTCAATTTTTTATAGTAATTTATTTGAATTTGGCGCTCTGCATTTTCACTGGATGTTGGCCAGGTGGGACGTTACCGTCCCACATATCCCAGAGAGGTTATTAACACAAACTGGTTCAAGACCTTGGGTTTCCTCTTAGTAGTTAAGTCAAGTGGTTTGTTCTTCTTGTCTTCCAACTATCAGAGAACAAGGGGGGCTATTACCATATTCTAATATATTAACATCTTTTCAGACACTCCCACTAGTACCGACGTGTTAGTCACTCCCCTCCTGTGCAGGTTTTGTTTCAGCCCGGCACTAATAACCATCAATACCTTGATAAACTGAATCAGGTGTGATAGTGCTGGGCTGGAACAAAAGCTGGATCCACAGGACTGTGTTATGGGTTGTTTTTCAGACCGTGTCCGACTTTCTGCCTTGGTCCACCTGTCAATCACAGCACTGTTTCCCCAGGAAACCTAATCTCTCTCTCTGGGAGGCGGGGATAAATCTGTCAGTAAATGGAGCTCCACAAGGCCTCAGAGAGAAGAGGGAAGGGAGGAGAGGGGAGGAGAAGAGAAGGGAGGAGAGGAGAAGAGGAGTTACATCATAACAGCAGTTCTACAGAGAGCGGGATAAAGAGAGGGAGTCTGCAACACACACACACACACATATACACACACAGGCACAAACACATGTACATATGCCGACACACACGCACATACTTATGCAGGCAGGCACACACACACACACAGCACACACACTTTTCTTCACCCATTTTTCTACTGTTTCAGTCTGCTACCCCACTTCTTTCTCTCTCTCCCCCCTCTGTGTGTCTCTGGTATGATGAACTACCTTTACCCCAGGGTTGTTGACACGTTCCCTCACCCCGCCTGTCAGAATGCCACTCTCTCTGCATGGTGGCAGCAGCCGCCCCGACCCCAACGCTCTACTGACGATGTCACTTCCTGTGGCAGGCGAGAGAGACACAGGGGCGACTGCTGCCACTTCCCCGTTTGGCGCTGCCAGCGCGGTCCTGAATATGGGGCAGGAGAGGGTTGGCCCCAAGCTTCACTCTTCCTCTTTCTGTCTCTGCCCATTGGTGTAGGAACACAGTAGAATGGGCCATTGGTGTAGGAACACAGTAGAATGGGCCATTGTTGATTCTCTAAAGCAGTGTTTCTCAATACACTCCTGATTGACTCCCAGGGGGTTCACCTATTTTTCTCCAACTAATCAATCACACCTGCCCTAGATTATTCCATGTCATGTGTTTTAGTGCTGGGCTGGAACAAAAAGAGCACCCTGGTGGGTTTACCAGTAGCAAAGTGAGTAACGGCGTCCTAAACCAGATTTTAAGTGTAAAATGTTTTTTGTCTCTTAAAAATGGTTTACTGCATCCTAATAAACAAGGGCCATGGACATCATTAAGAGGGAAGATCTATTTGAAACTGAGCTGCTTATTATACAATATACATTGGAAGGCTGGATGCTGGAACACTGCACTGTAATAGGTCATACTAACCATTGAAACTGTGTATTTTGAATAGTATTGTCCTATTGATTGGACAGTACACACAGTATCAATCTCTCTCCCATGAAATATCATAACAATACCAAGAACTCAACCTGCACTATATTCACATGTCAGCTCTATAGTACTGATTCATTGTGGACATGGGCCGGAGAGCTGAGTTGTTTTACGGTAAGCAACCAGTAATTTAACCAACAGTTGAATTCAAAGTGCTTTGAGTTGTGTGTGTGTTGGTGCTCCCTTTGAGGTAATGAATGCTGAAATGTTAAAAGAGATTTACAATTATTGAATCATCAATATCTCAAAAAGCATTGTGCTGGAGTGCTGGCACTGTGTGTGTGTGTGTGTGTGTGTGTGTGTGTGTGTGTGTGTGTGTGTGTGTGTGTGTGTGTGTGTGTGTGTGTGTGTGTGTGTGTGTGTGTGTGTGTATTTAAGAAGCATACCTCTGAGAGCGAGCCAGTAGGTATAAAGTCTCATCAGCCAAAGGTCGTAACCTCTTAATGAAAGGTAATTGTCTGATGCAGAGTCGGTGTTGTCACTACTACTGCCTTGGGAGTTTGCATATTTTACCATGCAGTGTGTGTGTGTGCATGTTAGTTTATCTGAGTCACAGGGTATGGCTGTGTGTGTGTGTGGCCATAGAGACTGGGTGTGAGTGTTCATGGTGTGACTGTGGTTGGTCTTGTATAGGATACAGGAAAAGTGTATCAGGCTGTATAATGTGTGTGTGTGTGAATATCTGTTTATGCTACATATTATGTTTGCTAATGTGTGTGTGTGTGTGTGTGTGCACAGGGGAGTATCTGTGTCTTTATGACTCAGGGAAACCACTCTGACTCACAGTAAGTCGATCTACAGAACAAGGAGAATACCCACAATCCCCTCTGGGCCCCTCTGCTCTCTGCTGCTGCCATGGCGAGGTGGGGTGGGAGTGGCGATGGCGAGGTGGGAGTGTCTTCTCAACAGCCCCGTCTTGTATCGATCCATAATGGAGAACTTTCTTCTGCCAGTTTCCCAGGACCATTGCATTATTCTATGAGTCAGGGGTGCTACTGGGTGCTGGTCAGAGCCACAATGCTGGGAATAGACTAAAAGGGAAAGAAATTATGAAAGTGTAGTTGAAACTGTGGAGTTTTTTTAATTTTTATGCACTCTCATACGCACGCATACAGTTGAAGTCGGAAGTTTACATACACCTTAGCCAAATATATTTAAACTCAGTATTTCACAATTCCTGACATTTAATCCTAGTAAAAATGCCCTGTTTTAGGTCAGTTAGGATCACCACTTTATTTTTAGAATGTGAAATGTCAGTATAATAGTAGAGAGAATTATTTATTTCAGCTTTTATTTCTTTCATCACATTCCCAGTGGGTCAGTAGTTTACATACACTCAATTAGTATTTGGTAGCATTGCCTTCAAATTGTTTAACTTGGGTCAACCATTTCATGTAGCCTTCCACAAGCTTCCCACAATAAGTTGGGTGAATTTTGTCCCATTCCTCCTGACAGAGCTGGTGTAACTGAGTCAGGTTTGTAGGCCTCCTTGCTCGCACACGCTTTCTCAGTTCTGCCCACAAATTCTCTATGTGATTGAGGTCAGGGCTTTGTGATGGCCACTCCAATACCTTGACTTTGTGGTCCTTAAGCCATTTTGCCACAATTTTGGAAGTATGCTTGGGGTTATTGTCCATTTGGAAGACCCATTTGCGACCAAGCTTTAACTTCCTGACTGATGTCTTGAGATGTTGCTTCAAAATATCCACATAATTTCCTCCTCTCATGATGCCATCTATTTTGTGAAGTACACCAGTCCCTCCTGCAGCAAAGCACCCCCACAACATGATGCTGCCTCCCTCGTGCTTCACGGTTGGGATGGTGTTCTTCGGCTTGCAAGCCTCCCCCTTTTTCCTCAAACATAACAATGGTCATTATGGCCAAACAGTTGTATTTTTGTTTCATCAGACCAGAGGACATTTCTCTGAAAAGTACATCTTTGTTCCCATGTGCAGTTGCAAACCGTAGTCTAGCTTTTTTAATGGTGGTTTTGGAGCAGTGGCTTCTTCCTTGCTGAGCGGCCTTTCAGGTTCATCTCTAGGAGACAGAATGCGTCTCCGTCCTGAGCGGTATGACGACTGCGTGGTCCCATGGTGTTTATACTTGCGTACTATTGTTTGTACAGATGAACGTGGTACCTTCAGGTGTTTGGAAATTGCTCCCAAGGATGAACCAGACTTGTGGGAGTCTACAATTTTTTTTTCTGAGGTCTTGGCTGATTTCTTTAGATTTTCCCATGATGTCAAGGTAGGAGGCACTGAGTTTGAAGGTAGGCCTTGAAATACATCCACAGGTACACCTCCAATTGACTCAAATGATGTCAATTAGCCTATCAGAATCTTCTAAAGTCATGACATTTTCTGGAATTTTCCAAGCTGTTTAAAGGCACAGTCAACTTAGTGTATGTAAACTTCTGACCCACTGGAATTGTGATACAGTGAAATAATCTGTCTGTAAACAATTGTTGGAAAAATTACTTGTGTCATGCACAAAGTAGATGTCCTAGCCGACTTGCCAAAACTATAGTTTGTTAACAAGACATTTGTGGAGTGGTTGAAAAACGAGTTTTAATGACTCCAACCTGAGTATATGTAAAATTCCGACTTCAACTGTACATGAGCTGTACACACACTTTACCCACCCCCTCTCTCTGTTGTTTTCTTCCTCTACAGTACTTGTTGAGCTCTGAGTAATCGTCAGTCTACCTGGTGTAATAGCATTAGCAAGCTAACACACTGTCATTATAACAGATGAAAATAATTTATTACCACTGTAATTTTCCAACTCTACACTGGGAATATTTAACTTCGCTGTAGACTTAAACAGGCAATTAAGGAATACGGATTAAACAAATATGGCCATGAATTGATTAGCATTTACTAATTACTTGGTACCACTGGAAGCATTGGAAGACTGATTGTGGAATAAATAAATACTGGTAGAGAAAGGGTGAAAGTAATACCTGCTTATCATACCTGCTATTGTGTTCCAGTCAAGTGTTTTAGGACAATGGTAACATTTGATTATCCTCTCTGTTTCTCAGTCTCTTCTTTCTTTTTCTCTCTGTCTCCCTCCCTCCCTCTGTCTCTCTCCCTCCCTCCCTCTCTGTCTCTCTCCCTCCCTCCCTCTCTGTCTCTCTCCCTCGATCCCTCTGTCTCTCTCCCTCCCTCCCTCCCTCTCTGTCTCCCTCCCTCTACTCCTTCTCTCTGCTGCCAATCCACATGTGTCTGTATGGTTGTGATAATAGCTAACCCTGTCAACAAGAATGAGGGAGGGCAACAACATATCACAGACACCGTGCCTGCCTGCCGCCGTCTCAATTAAATTACAAATGTGTTCTCTGGCCTGATTGCAGGATCGGTAAATGTTTGCCTACTCGACGGCCGATTGATTGCCACCGAGTTGAGCGAGCAGAATTTCACAGCAGAGTGAGCATGGAAGAGGAGAGGGATGAGAGATGAAAAGTGGACAGGTAGAGGAGGGGACAGGAACACAGGTACCAGATTGAAATACTTGAGGCAGTTTCTTCACAGATGCATGGACACACACACACACACACTGAAATGCAAGAAGTGTGTAAGCCATGTAAGCAGATACTATACTTCCATAGATCTATAGTAATATGTAAACTGATACATACTGTAGCCACACCTGGTTAAGTTATCAGTCCCCTTTCAGAGCTATCAGTCTGGTTCTGCTATCAGTCCCCTCTCAGAGCTATCAGTCTGGATCTGCTATCAGTCCCCTCTCAGAGCTATCAGTCTGGATCTGCTATCAGTCTGGATTTGCTATCAGTCTCCTCTCAGAGCTATCAGTCTGGTTCTGCTATCAGTCCCCTCTCAGAGCTATCAGTCTGGTTCTGCTATCAGTCCCCTCTCAGAGCTATCAGTCTGGATCTGCTATCAGTCCCCTCTCAGAGCTATCAGTCGATCTGCTATCAGTCTGGATTTGCTATCAGTCTCCTCTCAGAGCTATCCGTCTGGATCTGCTATCAGTCCCCTCTCAGAGCTATCAGTCTGGTTCTGCTATCCGTCTGTGGTTCTGGATCTGCTCTAGGTTAGGGAAAAGGTTCAGTCTAGTTCAAGGGTCTAGTTTCTGCTGAGTCATATGACCCCTGTAGTGTGTGTGTGGACCAAGGGATGTTTGGTGGCTGATTCAGAGCCCTAATATAAAGCTTATTTCTGGATGCAGTGTTTGTGTGTGTAGATGTGTGTGTCAATGCACTAAGATTTTCCACTGAGATAAGCCAAAGAGGCTGGTCTGGGAGAACACACTGTGACTAGTCAGTCTAACAAAAAGAAAGGCCAGCAAAAGAAAACAAGAGGGAATGAGAGAGAGAGGGGGGGGGGGTCAAAGATGGCTTCTGTGATGAAGACAAAAACACAGTAGAGACCAACAGGGCAATGTGCTCCACTGCATGTGTGTGTGTGTGGTGTATTGAATGACATCCAGTAAGCCAGGCAGTGTGTGTGTGTGAGAGAGTGACAGCAGTTGTGTCGATGGAATGTGTCTGTCCCACTGAGGTGCCTAGACAGTACTGGACAGTCTAGATATAAACACAGCCTGTTGCTCTGTGTGTCTGGGATTGACCCGAACACACACACATACATACACACACACACACACACACACACGATTGACCAGGGGAGGTATCCATCTTAACTCTATTGGTCATCTGGTTTGTCTGTCTAGAACCAGGGGAGGTATCCTTCTTAACTCTATTGGTCGTCTGGTTTGTCTGTCTAACCAGGGGAGGTATCCATCTTAACTCTATTGGTCATCTGGTTTGTCTGTCTAGAACCAGGGGAGGTATCCATCTTAACACTATTGGTCGTCTGGTTTGTCTGTCTAGAACCAGGGGAGGTATCCATCTTAACTCTAATGGTCGTCTGGTTTGTCTGTCTAGAACCAGGGGAGGTATCCATCTTAACTCTATTGGTCGTCTGGTTTGTCTGTCTAACCAGGGGAGGTATCCATCTTAACTCTATTGGTCGTCTGGTTTGTCTGTCTAGAATCAGGGGAGGTATCCATCTTAACTCTATTGGTCGTCTGGTTTGTCTGTCTAGAACCAGGGGAGGTATCCATCTTAACTCTATTGGTCATCTGGTTTGTCTGTCTAGAACCAGGGGAGGTATCCATCTTAACACTATTGGTCGTCTGGTTTGTCTGTCTAGAACCAGGGGAGGTATCCATCTTAACTCTAATGGTCATCTGGTTTGTCTGTCTAGAACCAGGGGAGGTATCCATCTTAACTCTATTGGTCGTCTGGTTTGTCTGTCTAGAACCAGGGGAGGTATCCATCTTAACTCTATTGGTCGTCTGGTTTGTCTGTCTAACCAGGGGAGGTATCCATCTTAACTCTATTGGTCGTCTGGTTTGTCTGTCTGTAACCAGGGGAGGTATCCATCTTAACACTATTGGTCGTCTGGTTTGTCTGTCTAGAACCAGGGGAGGTATCCATCTTAACTCTATTGGTCGTCTGGTTTGTCCGTCTAGAACCAGGGGAGGTATCCATCTTAACACTATTGGTCGTCTGGTTTGTCTGTCTAGAACCAGGGGAGGTATCCATCTTAACTCTATTGGTCGTCTGGTTTGTCTGTCTGTAACCAGGGGAGGTATCCATCTTAACCCTATTGGTCGTCTGGTTTGTCCGTCTAGAACCAGGGGAGGTATCCATCTTAACACTATTGGTCGTCTGGTTTGTCTGTCTAGAACCAGGGGAGGTATCCATCTTAACTCTATTGGTCGTCTGGTTTGTCTGTCTGTAACCAGGGGAGGTATCCATCTTAACCCTATTGGTCGTCTGGTTTGTCCGTCTAGAACCAGGGGAGGTATCCATCTTAACACTATTGGTCGTCTGGTTTGTCTGTCTAGAACCAGGGGAGGTATCCATCTTAACACTATTGGTCGTCTGGTTTGTCTGTCTAGAACCAGGGGAGGTATCCATCTTAACTCTATTGGTCATCTGGTTTGTCTGTCTAGAACCATGGGAGGTATCCATCTTAACTCTATTGGTCGTCTGGTTTGTCTGTCTAGAACCAGGGGAGGTATCCATCTTAACTCTATTGGTCATCTGGTTTGTCTGTCTAGAACCAGGGGAGGTATCCATCTTAACACTATTGGTCGTCTGGTTTGTCTGTCTAGAACCAGGGGAGGTATCCATCTTAACACTATTGGTCATCTGGTTTGTCTGTCTAGAACCAGGGGAGGTATCCATCTTAACTCTATTGGTCATCTGGTTTGTCTGTCTAGAACCAGGGGAGGTATCCATCTTAACTCTATTGGTCATCTGGTTTGTCTGTCTAGAACCAGGGGAGGTATCCATCTTAACTCTATTGGTCATCTGGTTTGTCTGTCTAGAACCAGGGGAGGTATCCATCTTAACTCTATTGGTCATCTGGTTTGTCTGTCTAGAACCAGGGGAGGTATCCATCTTAACTCTATTGGTCATCTGGTTTGTCTGTCTAGAACCAGGGGAGGTATCCATCTTAACCCTATTGGTCATCTGGTTTGTCTGTCTAGAACCAGGGGAGGTATCCATCTTAACACTATTGGTCGTCTGGTTTGTCTGTCTAGAACCAGGGGAGGTATCCATCTTAACTCTATTGGTCGTCTGGTTTGTCTGTCTAGAACCAGGGGAGGTATCCATCTTAACTCTATTGGTCGTCTGGTTTGTCCGTCTAGAACCAGGGGAGGTATCCATCTTAACTCTATTGGTCGTCTGGTTTGTCTGTCTAGAACCAGGGGAGGTATCCATCTTAACTCTATTGGTCATCTGGTTTGTCCGTCTAGAACCAGGGGAGGTATCCATCTTAACTCTATTGGTCGTCTGGTTTGTCTGTCTAGAACCAGGGGAGGTATCCATCTTAACTCTATTGGTCATCTGGTTTGTCTGTCTAGAACCAGGGGAGGTATCCATCTTAACTCTATTGGTCATCTGGTTTGTCTGTCTAGAACCAGGGGAGGTATCCATCTTAACTCTATTGGTCATCTGGTTTGTCTGTCTAGAACCAGGGGAGGTATCCATCTTAACTCTATTGGTCATCTGGTTTGTCTGTCTAGAACCAGGGGAGGTATCCATCTTAACTCTATTGGTCATCTGGTTTGTCTGTCTGTAATCAGGGCATTCCTGGTCCTTGAGAGCTTCAGGTGGTGCAGGCTTTTTGCCCCATCCCAGCACTGACACAGCTGACTTATCTAACCAAGGGCTTTTTGAGCAGTCGATTACATCTATCAGGTGTGTTAGTGCTGGTCTGGAACAAAAACATGCACCCCCTGCGGCACATACAGTACCAGTCAAAAGTTAGGACACACTTACTCGTTCAAGGGTTTTTCTTTATTTTTTACATTGTGGAATAATAGTGAAGACATCAAAACTATGAATAACACATGGAATCATGTAGTAACCAAAAAGTGTTAAACAAATTAAAATATATGCCTTGAATTCTAAATAAATCACTGACAGTATCACCAGCAAAGCACCCCTACGCCATAAACCACCTCCTCCATGCTTCACATTGGGAACCACACATGCGGAGATCATCTGTTCACCTACTCTACGTCTCAAAGACACGGAAGTTGGAACCCAAAATCTCAAATTTGGACTCGTTAGACCAAAGGACAGATTTCCACCGTTCTAATGTCCATTGCTCGTGTTTCTTGGCCCAAGCAAGTTTCTTCTTCTTGTCCTTTAGTAGTGGTTTCTTTGCAGCAATTTGATCATGAAGGCCTGATTCACGCAGTCTCCTCTGAACAGTTGATGTTGAGATGTGTCAGTTACTTGAACTCTGTGAAGCATTTATTTGGGCTGCAATTTCTGAGGCTGCTAACTGTAATTAACTTAGCCTCTGCAGCAGCGGTAACTCTGGGTCTTCCTTTCCTGTGGCGGTCCGCATGAGATCCAGTTTCATCATAGCGCTTGATGGTTTTTGCGACTGCACTTGAAGAAACGTTCAAAGTTATTGAAATGTTTATCCGGATTGACTGACCTTCATGTCTTAGTAGTAATGATGGACTGTCATTTCTCTTTGCTTATTTTAGCTGTTCTTGCCATAATATGGACTTGGTCTTTTACCAAATAGGACTATCTTCTGTATACCACCCATACCTTGTCACAACACAAGTGATTGGCTCGAACACATTAAGAAAGAAAGAAATTCCACAAATGAACTTTTAACAAGGCACACCTGTTAATTGAAATGCCTTCCAGGTGACTACCTCATGAAGCTGGTTGAGGGAATGCCAAGAGTGTGCAAACAAGCTGTCAAGGCAAAAGGTGGCTACTTTGAAGAATGTGTTTAACACTTTTTTTGTTACTAAAATTTAGAAAATAGTAAAAATAAAGAAAAACCCTTGAATGAGTAGGTGTGTCCAAACTTGACTGGTACCATACTACACATACTGCACATGCTACATACTGCATACTACATACAATACATTACACATACTACACATGCTACATACTGCTCATACTGCATACTACACATGTTACATACTATACATTACACATACTACACATACTGCGTACTACACATACTGCATACTACACCTACTGCACATACCTCACATACTGCACACACTGCTTACAACACCTACTGCACATACTGCTCATACTGCATACTACACATACTGCATACTCTACCTACTGCACATATTACATACTACATACTATACATTACACATACAACATACGTCACATACAACATACTGCACATATTACATACTATACATACTGCACATACAACATTCTATACATACTGCACATACTACATAATGCACATATTAGGGAGGGGGAAATCCTCTCCAAGTAAAGACAGATGATTTCATCAGCAGCTGATTTGAAATGGAAAGAAGGAAAGGATGAAGAGGACATTGAGGAGGAGGTAGAGGATGAGGAGAGGAGGAAGATGAAAGAGTTAACCTGTTACCTACAGGTGTACTATTTTGAACAATGGCTAAAGTTTTGTCTTGGGTTGAGAGTGACTCAAACAGCCCTTTGTCCGGAGAGAGGCTAAAGTTAGCCTGTTTTGTGGCATTCCTGGAGCGTAAATACAACCGCATGACCAGGGTTAGCGCTAGCCATTTAGCCGTCGCTAGGGTAATTAGCGCTGGCTGGCCTATTAACCCTATAAAAGAGCTGGCAAGCGGTTCAATGAAAGAAAGCAAGTCGGCAAAAAACGGATAGCCAGCCAGCCAGACAGGCAAACTGAGACTGACAGACAGGTCTAAGCCTATTTAATAACAGTAATGGTGGTCGTTTTCCACTAAGTGATGCGTTCCTGATATGAATGATAATTTGAGCCGCGGACTCATTCATGTCAATGGAATTCCTGTGTGGGTTTCCTCTGTGATAAGGATGAGCTTCCCCTCCCCCAATCCTAACCTTAACCATCAGGGGGGGGGAAATCTAACTGACCTTAGATCAGTAGCTGGAGCTGGACTATGCTTGGGTGTTTTCCCATGATCCCCCAGCCTCACAGCTGGACTATGCTTGGGTGTCTTCCCATGATCCCCCACCCTCACAAACACAACCTCAGCCAGCCTAGGCCTTGAGAGAGAGATTATGTGCAAAGTATATATATTTTCAATAAATGAGGGGAAGTGTACAGTATGTGTGTTTTGCAGCTATGTCAAAGTTTGAGAGTGGAGCTCTATGGATTTCTATTCTATTCCCGCTGTATGTTAGTGTGTGCTGAGGGAGGGGGCGTTGAAAATCAATCCCGCCTCAAGAGGACCCTACTATATGGACATATACAAGATATTTAAGACCAAGACATACTGTCATCTTACCAACCTTAGAGACACACACACGCACTGGCACACACACACTGAGTCCTTTTGGGTGATGGAGTCATTATCTTTGATGTAGTGTTACGGGCTCAAGGTGTTATGCTTTATGTTTCAACGAGACGTGTTGTCACATTGGAGGTACAGTCTTTCAGCCTGATAACCACCGGATCAGCCCATTCTGCTTAATGCGTTGTTTAAAGGGTACAATCAATATGGATTTTCCCCACACATCCAAAGTGTGTGTGTGTGTGTGCCATGGTATTTGTGTATGCCCCCCTATAGACTATGGTAGATGTGTTTTGGAGTGTCATCAGATGTGATACGACACATATGAGTACTGTGTGTACTTTCATTATAGTAGTGGCTCAATACACAAGCACAGGTGGAGCGTGTGTGTGTTGTCTCAATGAGAGCGGTGTCTAGAACGAGAAGATAGTTGGAGGAGGGATGTAGTTAACTAGAGAAAGACAGACATGATACAGTAGAATGAGAGATGAGGGAGGGAGTATGAGTCAGGGAGAAAGAGTTACTAGCTAGAGAGCGAGAGAGCAACCAAAAACAAGGTGTTTGTCACTGAAGTAAAAGATGACAGAAGGAGAGAGAGAAAGAAGGCAGAGAGGGAGAGAGAAAGAAGGCAGAGAGGGAGGGAGAAAGAAGGCAGAGAGGGAGGGAGAAAGAAGGCAGAGAGGGAGGGAGAAAGAAGGCAGAGAGGGAGGGAGAAAGAAGGCAGAGAGGGAGGGAGAAAGAAGGCAGAGAGGGAGGGAGAAAGAAGGCAGAGAGGGAGGGAGAAAGAAGGCAGAGAGGGAGGGAGAAAGAAGGCAGAGAGGGAGGGAGAAAGAGAAGAAGAGGGGGATGGAGAAATAGTGACAAAGCGCTGAAGTAGTTTAACGACATGCCAGCTTTGTAGGCGTTTATGGGAGAGCTATTTTGATAGATCTGATATATTGTGTGGGGCAGAGAGTCATGTTTTAAATACCTTCTCCTGGGGAGTAATTACATGCAGCTGTGTGTGTGTGAACAACTCAGCGCAAATTCACTGTTGGCTTTCTGTGTGTGTGTGTGTGTAAGAAATAGAAAGAAAGAACCAATGCACTTGGGAAGATTTGACTGGAGGACCACTGGGTTTTACTAGGGTTTCCTGCAGCCATTTCAACCAGTCACAATCAGGGGTGCTCCCCAACACTGTCGGGGTGTGTGTGTGGGGTTGTGTTTACGGATGTTTCTTTTTGCGTGTGTCTAATATGTAATCTTAGAGAGCGAAACCGAGAGCGAGAGGGAGAGGGAGAGAAAGGCATCATTGTGTAATGAAGATACAGTGAAATGGCAGAGAGAAGCATCTATATGGAAATAGAGCACACAGCATGCTGTCAGGATCACTGTCAGGCCAGAAACAGACACGCACACACATCCAATCTTATACCTGGAACAGAGATTATACAGTGCATCATTTTCAATGGAAGATAAATGATACATGTTCACTTCACTGTTATTATTACTTCTGGTATTATCTTCATGTGGCCCTCATTTGAAAGTCATTGTCTTGTATTTCCCTGTATAAGTCTAGTGAACAACTTCCTGCTTTGTACGTGTAGTTTGTAATTGGTCCTTATTTATGAGGCTGCAGTGAATGTTTGTGGTCTCGTGGTTACATTAAACCACACGTGTCAAACTCATTCCAAGGAGGGCTGAGTGTCTGTGGGTTTTCGCGCTTTCCTTGTACTTGACTGATCAATTAAGGTAACTAATTACTAATTAGTAAAGAACTCCCCTCATCTGGTTGTCTAGGTCTTAATTGAAAGGAAAAAACAAAAACCAGCAGAAACTAGGCCCTCTGTGTAATGAGTTTGACGATGTGGTAAAAAATGAGTGGGTAGAAGCCTAACCAGTAGGCCAGAGAAAGACATTTGTTTATCATCTTGAATGTTTGGGATTAAGGGTTGGGGAATCTGATCCTAGATCTGTAGGGACAGGCGACTTCTCTACCTTGAGATAATTGCATTGTGCTACACTCGGACACTAATAAAGAGTTTAAAGAGTTGCACATGTTTATGTTTGTAACTATACCATTAGTAAATGTTATATTGATAGCCTGCGATTACTGTGCATATGACCGAATCCTCATACTTTGTCTAATTAGTAGGTTTTTGGGATATGTGAGAATAGTAATATGTACAATTTCAAAAAATGTACTAGGCCTATCCTTATTTATTTTTTATACAGTATATATTAGCGTGTTAGTTGTTAGCATGCTACACATGGAGTATGGTTAACATTGTATCTACGTGTTTTTTTTATTTTTATTTCACCTTTATTTAAGCAGGTAGGCCAGTTCAGTTAAGAACAAGTTCTCATTTACAACTGCAACCTGGCCAAGATAAAGCAAAGCAGTGTGACAAAAACAACACCACAGAGATACACATGGGATAAACACATGGGTTAGCTATTAGCATGCTAGCACAGCCAGAGCCCTTGAACTTGCATGTTTCTCTGTATGGTGTTGATACTGCACGGTGCAAGACGTAAACCCACAGATGTGTGTGAGGTTAACGTGATGATGTGGCTCTCCTGATGACAGGGTGAATGCAGCCTCTGAGGAAGAGGGAAGATTCATGGACCACGACGAGACACAGCTGTCCACCGCAATAACATTAACATTCCCATCTCTCTCTCTCTCTCTCTCTCTCTCTCTCACACACGCACTCCGGTTGATTTGTCCCAAGACACTTCCATTGCAGACTGGTTGCAATGTGTGTACAATTGTAGCCATTGAGAAGTTACTTTTCTTGATCCTTTTTTTGTAAAAGAGTGTGTGTCAGTGTGTTTATGTAAATTCTATTCTATTTCATCTGCTCCCACCCAGAGCGGTAACCTTCCATGTTAACAGAGATGGCAGGATGTCATCGTCTGGAAAAAAGAGAGAATGAAAAGGGGAGAGGTCTTGTAGAGTAAACCAAGGTCTTACACACACCAAATATAGCCATGTATTCCTGCTACTGGCCTTGTTTCACCCACACACACACACCATGAGAGAGCAGCATTCACTTTGTGCCACAGCAGAGCTGCTTTTCAACTGGGTGAGCAGACAGACACTGTTGGGGAGCTTCAACCTATTGAAATGGCTGCACGACAAATCAACAGAAAGTCTCTCTCCTTCCTTTTCCCTCTGTTTGTCTTAAGATATAGAGCAGTGGTCACTCACTCTAACCCCCCCCCCCCCCTTCTCTGTTTCTGTCCTTCCCATCAGATGTAAATTATCATCAAGCCCTTGTTTAGTTAAATCAGGTGTTTTACAACTGGTTTGGAACAAAAGCCTGCACACCCTGTGGATCACCTAGGTTTGAAATAACACTGTAGTAGGGGCCATGGTTTACAGAGAGGGTTAACTGAATAGCTCTACTATACACATGCTCTTCTTTATGTCCTAATGTCAGATGAGAAGTACTTTGAAAGTCTCTTGGATGTTGTTTTAAACAATAGTAGCCTAGTACAGCCAGGGGTCCTAGCTGGATCACCATGCATCATAGCAGTTCTAGTTAACGCCTGTAAAAAAAATCTAATCCTAGAAAGGGCAACGGGTTGCGTTTCATATTAAAAACACCATAAACTGCTCGGTTAAGTGAACCTTTTTTATGTGAACAAGTCTGTGCGGGTGTAGTTGTTGGGAGTCAAGCGAGGACAGCTGAAAAGTTTCTCTTAGGCTGAGAAGGAGAAGAATTGACAGATTGTGAAGGCATGGAAAATGAACCTTAGGCTTGTCTGATTTTGGCAAAGTGTGCGTGCGTGCACTCGCTTTCATGCATGTGAAAAATATGGGTCTGTAGCTGGAGGGACTGAAAACACAAAAAGGACACACACACTGACGTCATCATCGTGCGACATGAAAACTAGCTAAAGCGTTATCGATTAGATAAGCAGAAACACAACAGCTGTAAAAGGGATTCCTAGAAAAATATTCCCTGTAGATTCTGGAAGATTGTTGTTCAAGAACAGAACAGTATCTGTAGGCTCAGTCTGGAAATAGCCTAGACACTGACTGCAACAGCTGTTTTCACCAAACCTCTGGTACCCTAAGCCTATATAATGCCCTTTGTTTAGCCAGGGCCCATAGGCTGCACTATATAGGTAATAGGGTGCCATTTGGGATGCTGTGTAGAAAAGAGACAGCTGAAAAATCCTGTTATATTAAATTGGGTTATTGTTCCCATAGAATGGTTGCAGAAATAAAGGACGGATGCATTTGCATTACAACAGAATAGAGTAGAACAGAACAGGGCCCCTGTGTCTCACTGGCATTCTGTGCTTAGAGATGAGACCACCCCCCCCCCCCCCCCCCCAATTAAATTAATTTCAAAGGGCTTTATTGGCATGGGAAACATGATTACATTGCCAAAGTAAGTTAAATAGATAATTAGAAAAAGTTAAATAAACAATATTAAATTAACAGTAGACGTAAGTCACAAAATTTTCAAAGGAATGGAGGCATTTCTAATGTCATTATGTCTATGTACAGTGTTGTAACGATGTGCAAATAGTTAAAGTACAAAAGGTAAAATAAACATAAATATGGGTTATATTTACAATGGTGTTTGTTCTTCACTGGTTGCCCTTTTCTTGTGCCAACAGGTCACAAATCTTGCTGCTGCGATGGTACACTGGTATTTCACCCAATAGATATGGGAGTTTATCAAACTGGGTTTGTTTTTTAATTATTTGTGGATCTGTGTAATCTGAGTGAAATATGTATCTCTAATATGGTCATAAATTTGGCAGGAGGTTAGGAAGTGCAGCTCAGTTTCCACCTCAATTTGTGGGCAGTGTGCACATAGACAGACCTGGCTCTCAAGAGAAGACGGGCTATGGCGGCTTTTCTCAATAGCAAGGCTTTGCACATAGTCAAATCTTTCCTTAAGTTTGGGTCAGTCACAGTGGTTAGGTTTTCTGTCACTGTGTACTCTCTGTTTAGGGCCAAATAACATTCTAGTTTGTAAAAAAAAAAAGTGAATTCTTTCCAATGTGTCTTTCCAATGTGTCAAGTATGGTTATGATTACACTCATGGTGTAATCATAACAACATACAGGAACTCAGGTCCTTCTGCTCACCCGACCTAGAATTCCTTGCAATCAAATGTAACACTATTATCAGAGTACTTTTTACACTCTGTAGAGTGGGACCATATGTACTCTAAGATGGTGTTAAAATATACTTTAAGTATGGATTTAACACTGTTCAATGTACTGTGAGGAGAATATCTATAAGAGGAGTAGTAGGTCAAACGTGTGTGTGTGTGTGTGTGTGTGTGTGTGTGTGTGTGTGTGTGTGTGTGTGTGTGTGTGTGTGTGTGTGTGTGTGTGTGTGTGTGTGTGTGTGTGTGTGTGTGTGAACCGTAGCTTCAAAGAGGTAGTATATTGAATTGGTGTTTATTTGCGGTTTGACTACCAAGACCCATCAGATATTGTCCGACTAGGACGAACAGAGGGTATTTCACTCTGGCAGATAAATCACCTCCTATAGTAACAAAGTCCCTCTCAGACAAATCGAGATGATAATTTCATGAATTCCCAGTGTTGATTAATTCCAACTCATTAGCGTAGCCACTCAGGGCATTTAACTACTAAAGCCTCAAGGCATTGTCCCACATTTATTAAGGAAGCCAGAAATGCCACATCACTACCCGTTTGCGTCCAAATTGGCACCCTATTCCCTTTTGCCTTATGGGCCCTGGTCAAAAGTAGTGCCGTATACAAAACATTAAGAACACCTTCCTAATATTGAGTTGCACCCTCCCCATTTGCCCTCAGAACAGCCTCAATTTATCCAGTCATGGACTCTACAGGGTGTGGAAAGCGTTCCACAGGGATGCTGGTCCATGTTGACTCCAATGCTTCCCACAGTTGTGTTAAGTTGGCTGGAAGTCCTTTGGGTGGTGGACCATTCTTGATACACATGTGAAACTGTTAAGCGTAAAAACCCAGCAGTGTTGCAGTTCTTGACACACTCAAGCCGGTGCGGCTGGCACCTGCTACCAGACCCCGTTCATTGAAACAGTTCTTCATGTTTTATGTACTCAGTGTATATGGAATAGGGTGTCATTCACGATGCAACCCCGTCACATCCTGTGTCCCTCTCCCACTGACAAACTGACCGGCAGGATGACAAGATGGTCAATGATCAAAGCCCATCAATAGACTTCCTGAATCCCGGGGGGATGGGGGTTGTACTGCGGCTATCGATTGGCCGTGTCTGGTTTTCATTATTGTCGAGTCGGAATGCAAGAAAGGGGTCAGTTGCTCCTGCCAGTCACTGTGTGTGCGTGAGTGAGTGAAGTGGATCAGAGGGCAGTTTGATCTCCTAATGAATAACTTCCTGTGGAGTCGTTCCATGTCATTTCAGCAGGCTCTGACACCCACCATCACAGATTGTTCTGAAATCCTTTCTGTTGTTAGAAACAGATAAGATTAGCATTCCTGCAACATTATTTTGTTAATTTCATTTAATCTCTGAGAAATAAAGCTAGTTTGATTGCACCCAAACTGGCCCTATTGGATTTATAAGATTCACATAATATTCAATAAATATAGTCCCTAAAATCCGATTTGGGACTGAACTTCTTCTTACCATTGAGTAAGACATGAGGAATCCAATAAAATGTTCCAAAGCCAGCCACGGACCTCCCACGCCAATCCTTCCCCAACAACCAGGATACAGTATAAATTCACTATGTCTGACAAGTAGTAAGGAGCTGTGGCTTGGAATATTGCCTGTTAATTTGTTTAATATATTCCCTGTTAATTTGTTGATGTTTTAATCCCCTTGTTCAGATAAATTAGCCATTGAAGTCACTTGCATAAATGAGTGTGAAATTACTAGGTTTTGCCCACTAGATGCCGCTGTTCCTGCTGCTGCCACACCGTTTTATAAATGTTGCTGGTCTCTTGTCTCAGAGATCAAATTAGATTTCAAGAAAATAATGTTTCAGAAATGCTAATCTTGTCTGTTTTTAACTACAGAAACGATTTCATCACAGTCTGAGATGGTGGTTGTCGATATCCTATTTCTTGTGCTTTTTGAGGTGGAATGACCCTGTGACGTCACAACCTTTACTCTATTGAGCATGTTACTGGCCATTAGATGGTTGTGTGTGTGTGTTTGTTTGTTGAATTGTGACATTTGTGTGGTGTCATTGTGACTGTGTGTTTGTCTGTCTAATTGAGATGTGTTGTAGGTTTTGAAACACCACTTCTCTCTAAGTCAGGTTTAGGGATGGATTTCTATTCAGGAAACCGGAAGATGAGATTGTGTGATATGAGATTTTCATAAAACGTCAGTTTGAAGAAATGCTTGAGGTTGTGTGTTTGTCTTTCTTCATTTCATTATAGTGTCCTGCACATGGGCTTATAAGACTGTATGTCACATTGTGGTGTTGTAGGGGTTTGTGTGTTTGTTCATCTCATCCATTGGAGTTAGTGTGTGGTTTCACATGAGGCATATGCCTATACACTTCTTAACTTTGAAGTGAAAGTTCAGTGGGTTTTTGTTTGCTAGGGTACGGTATACATGCTGTATATGTGAATCAACGTTTGAATGCACTGTATAGTCTCTTTGTGTGTGTCTTTTTTTAAATGCGTGCACATTCCAAACCTTTACACCCACACACTAATGAGTGTGACTGACTTCACCCCCGTCTCTCACACACGTCTGGTAATGGCATTACGGTGTCTCAAGCAGCATTTACTGCCCTGGAGCTGCTGGGAGATTGTATGTGTCTGGGGATGGGAGGTGAATTAAATCTGGGCTGTAGAAAGGGGTTTTCCTCGTGTGTGTGTGTGTGTGTGTTTGTGCATATTTATACCTGTAAGTGTTTGAGAATGTGTGAAAATATTGACATTATGTGTGTGGGTGTGTGTGGGTGTCAGCCCACTACCTAGGTCAGGTTAGTTAGTGTGTTCCTCCAGTGCTGTTACCTTCCCTCAGCTGGTACCAACAACCAATAACACACAAGCAGGAAATGAGGAATGTCTCCCTTCTTCCACTCCTTCGATCTCCTCACCAGTCCCTTACATGTTCATGTCCACTTTGATTTCCTGTCATGTTATTAGAGGCTATAGGGTGATTCCGTGGGAAAGTCAACCTAATCATGCCCAAATAAAGTTAGTCATTAGCAAATGAAACCACATGTATAAGTATCCTGAAGGTCTGTATGTTGGAGTTCAGCTTTATTTGAAACGTTTTTAATGAGGCCAAGTCTAAAAAACAGAAGTCATTTCATGGCCTTTTGGTAGAGCACACAGAGCTTGTTTCTCCACTCACAGCTGTCCCCCAGTGTTGGTTATGAAGGTGAGATGTTAATGAACCAATACAGACCAAGTTGAAGTGTCTCCAGTCATGAAAAGATAGGGGGTGACTGGGACAATGTTACACCCTTTGTTTTCTTTAGGAAAGGTTTTTGTAAAACATGCACCTAACATTGGATCATCTTCCAGATGTCTCTCTGAAGTTAACGTTCATCAAGGTTTTATATGGTATATAATTGGTTTCTCCCTTTTCCTCGTCACCATTATATCTGCAACGTCCAAAACGGTTGTGGTGGATATTAATGTATCATATCTTTGCTTCAGAAGCTTGTGCATTCAACACATTGTGTGCTTGTTCTGATGTGTTCTTAAGACTTTTACAGAAGCAGTTGTTGATATATTGGAAATGATTTGTTCTGGTTCAGATGATCTTGGAAAAGATCTGCTGAAATGTGTTCCTTATACTTGGTTGTACTGTTTTTCAGATAGCACTCTTCTCATCTTTCTATGAAAGCCCCACAAAATAGACCAACTTTTAGGGCTGGCATAATTATCGTATAACCGTGTAAATGACGGTTATGGATGAATAAAATAAATGAATTCATAAGTTGTTTTTTTAATATGAAAAAAAATATGTTTTATCCTAAATTCCACGACTGGCACAGCACTACCAACCAGCTTCATCCAGAGTCCAGAAAAGTAGATTGTCAGTATAGGTACATGCATATTGTTTTATTTGCATATTGTGTTACAATATTTCAGAAAAGTTTTTATACAAAACAATATTTTATTGGTCTGTACATTCAACTGGTAATGATTTATTTTGATCTATATCAAATGAAGACAAGTGAATGTTAGGGTGTGGTGACTGGCCTACCTGTATACTATTCAGGCTGTTATAACGCAATCCTAATGTACTACTCTATGCCTTCTATTGAACTTTCTTTTTTAAACATTCAAATGACTTTCCTAAGAAATGGCGATCCATGTTTTGACCTAAAACTAAAACTTAGACTTCTGCCATTATGTTCAGTCTCCCCATGAAGCTTATCCATTTCATGTAACATCCATAGCGCTTATTTCTTAATTTCTCCAACATACCAATATTGAGAAGTCCACTTTCTTCGGTAACAGATGGAGAGAGGGGGTGACGGAGAGAGGGGAAAGACACAGAGAGGTTGTGTCTAAGGGCAGTAGACAGGACATAGTCTGCATACTTCTCCAATCTCCAAATAAGCAGACGTCTAGTGTACAAGAATGTTTACATGTATTTGTAATCTACTGTTTCTCTCTAATTCAATTTGAGGACTGCTTCTTACCTTTTTTGTGAGCATAGTGAAAGCACAGTAGAAGAGAATAGAGCCCACTGCAAGACAATGCGTGGGGGAGACTAGGGAATTGGCTGTGGAATGTGCAATAGAATAGAGTGTAGAATGTGAAATAGCATAAAATAGAATGTAGAATGTGAAAAATAATATGTTGAATTTAATAAATTGTGACAGAATGCAGTCTAGGATGTAGAATAGAATGTAGAATGTGGGCTAGAATACAATGTGAACTTGAATAGAACGTAGAATATGAAATAGAATGTGAAATTAAAACTCTATGCCTGTGATAAAGGTCTGAGACCCATTACATCATTTTGGGGAGTACCAGTACCAGTCTGTCTTAGTTTCCTGTTCTGAATGGTCCTCTATGGAGGAACTACCCAAGGTGTGTGAACAAACATCCATATTTTTCAAATCACTTTTTATTTTGTTTTCTCAAATTTACAGATTGCACTTTTATCTAAAGGCTCTTGGTTGTGGGCGCTGGCCAGTCACCCCATATCATCTCACACCTGGTCCCACCTAAAGGACTCATACACTCTCTCATACAGTCACTGTGTTTATACACGAGGGAGGTGTGTGTGTGTTTGTATCAGAGTGGTGTTTATGTGAAGGTTTTATGTATGTGTGTGTGTTTGTAAGCTTTGGGTGTGTCAAGGATGTGTATGTGAATAGTAGGTGTGTGTGCACTGTTATTTTCTAGAGAGAGAGCATGTGTGTGTATGAGAGCGCTGTATGGTCTGGTGTATTCAGTGTGTTGGTCTGGTGTATTCAGTGTGTTGGTCTGGTGTATTCAGTGTGTTGGTTTGGTGTATTCAGTGTGTTGGTCTGGTGTATTCAGTGTGTTGGTATGGTTTGGTGTATTCAGTGTGTTGGTATGGTTTGGTGTATTCAGTGTGTTGGTATGGTCTGGTGTATTCAGTGTGTTGGTTTGGTGTATTCAGTGTGTTGGTATGGTGTATTCAGTGTGTTGGTCTGGTCTGGTGTATTTAGTGTGTTGGTCTGGTCTGGTGTATTTAGTGTGTTGGTCTGGTGTATTCAGTGTGTTGGTCTGGTGTATTCAGTGTGTTGGTCTGGTGTATTCAGTGTGTTGGTCTGGTGTATTCAGTGTGTTGGTCTGGTGTATTCAGTGTGTTGGTCTGGTGTATTCAGTGTGTTGGTCTGGTGTATTCAGTGTGTTGGTCTGGTGTATTCAGTGTGTTGGTCTGGTGTATTCAGTGTGTTGGTCTGGTGTATTCAGTGTGTTGGTCTGGTGTATTCAGTGTGTTGGTCTGGTGTATTCAGTGTGTTGGTCTGGTGTATTCAGTGTGTTGGTCTGGTGTATTTAGTGTGTTGGTCTGGTGTATTTAGTGTGTTGGTCTGGTGTATTTAGTGTGTTGGTCTGGTGTATTTAGTGTGTTGGTCTGGTGTATTTAGTGTGTTGGTCTGGTGTATTTAGTGTGTTGGTCTGGTGTATTTAGTGTGTTGGTCTGGTGTATTTAGTGTGTTGGTCTGGTGTATTTAGTGTGTTGGTCTGGTGTATTCAGTGTGTTGTTGGTCTGGTGTATTCAGTGTGTTGTTGGTCTGGTGTATTCAGTGTGTTGTTGGTCTGGTGTATTCAGTGTGTTGTTGGTCTGGTGTATTCAGTGTGTTGTTGGTCTGGTGTATTCAGTGTGTTGTTGGTCTGGTGTATTCAGTGTGTTGTTGGTCTGGTGTATTCAGTGTGTTGTTGGTCTGGTGTATTCAGTGTGTTGTTGGTCTGGTGTATTCAGTGTGTTGTTGGTCTGGTGTATTCAGTGTGTTGTTGGTCTGGTGTATTCAGTGTGTTGTTGGTCTGGTGTATTCAGTGTGTTGTTGGTCTGGTGTATTCAGTGTGTTGTTGGTCTGGTGTATTCAGTGTGTTGTTGGTCTGGTGTATTCAGTGTGTTGTTGGTCTGGTGTATTCAGTGTGTTGTTGGTCTGGTGTATTCAGTGTGTTGTTGGTCTGGTGTATTCAGTGTGTTGTTGGTCTGGTGTATTCAGTGTGTTGTTGGTCTGGTGTATTCAGTGTGTTGTTGGTCTGGTGTATTCAGTGTGTTGTTGGTCTGGTGTATTCAGTGTGTTGTTGGTCTGGTGTATTCAGTGTGTTGTTGGTCTGGTGTATTCAGTGTGTTGTTGGTCTGGTGTATTCAGTGTGTTGTTGGTCTGGTGTATTTAGTGTGTTGTTGGTCTGGTGTATTTAGTGTGTTGTTGGTCTGGTGTATTTAGTGTGTTGTTGGTCTGGTGTATTCAGTGTGTTGGTCTGGTGTATTTAGTGTGTTGGTCTGGTGTATTCAGTGTGTTGGTCTGGTCTGGTGTATTCAGTGTGTTGGTCTGGTGTATTTAGTGTGTTGGTCTGGTGTATTCAGTGTGTTGGTCTGGTCTGGTGTATTCAGTGTGTTGGTCTGGTGTATTTAGTGTGTTGGTCTGGTGTATTCAGTGTGTTGGTCTGGTGTATTCAGTGTGTTGGTCTGGTGTATTTAGTGTGTTGGTCTGGTGTATTCAGTGTGTTGGTCTGGTCTGGTGTATTCAGTGTGTTGGTCTGGTGTATTTAGTGTGTTGGTCTGGTGTATTTAGTGTGTTGGTCTGGTGTATTCAGTGTGTTGGTCTGGTCTGGTGTATTCAGTGTGTTGGTCTGGTGTATTTAGTGTGTTGGTCTGGTGTATTCAGTGTGTTGGTCTGGTCTGGTGTATTCAGTGTGTTGGTCTGGTCTGGTGTATTCAGTGTGTTGGTCTGGTGTATTTAGTGTGTTGGTCTGGTGTATTCAGTGTGTTGGTCTGGTGTATTCAGTGTGTTGGTCTGGTGTATTTAGTGTGTTGGTCTGGTGTATTCAGTGTGTTGGTCTGGTCTGGTGTATTCAGTGTGTTGGTCTGGTGTATTTAGTGTGTTGGTCTGGTGTATTTAGTGTGTTGGTCTGGTGTATTCAGTGTGTTGGTCTGGTCTGGTGTATTCAGTGTGTTGGTCTGGTGTATTTAGTGTGTTGGTCTGGTGTATTCAGTGTGTTGGTCTGGTGTATTCAGTGTGTTGGTCTGGTGTATTTAGTGTGTTGGTCTGGTGTATTCAGTGTGTTGGTCTGGTCTGGTGTATTCAGTGTGTTGGTCTGGTGTATTTAGTGTGTTGGTCTGGTGTATTTAGTGTGTTGGTCTGGTGTATTCAGTGTGTTGGTCTGGTGTATTCAGTGTGTTGGTCTGGTGTATTTAGTGTGTTGGTCTGGTGTATTTAGTGTGTTGGTCTGGTGTATTTAGTGTGTTGGTCTGGTGTATTTAGTGTGTTGGTCTGGTGTATTTAGTGTGTTGGTCTGGTGTATTCAGTGTGTTGGTCTGGTGTATTCAGTGTGTTGTTGGTCTGGTGTATTCAGTGTGTTGTTGGTCTGGCGTATTTAGTGTGTTGGTCTGGTGTATTTAGTGTGTTGGTCTGGTGTATTTAGTGTGTTGGTCTGGTGTATTCAGTGTGTTGGTCTGGTGTATTCAGTGTGTTGGTCTGGTGTATTCAGTGTGTTGGTCTGGTGTATTTAGTGTGTTGGTCTGGTGTATTCAGTGTGTTGGTTTGGTGTATTCAGTGTGTTGGTCTGGTGTATTCAGTGTGTTGGTTTGGTGTATTCAGTGTGTTGGTTTGGTGTATTCAGTGTGTTGGTTTGGTGTATTCAGTGTGTTGGTTTGGTGTATTCAGTGTGTTGGTTTGGTGTATTCAGTGTGTTGGTCTGGTGTATTCAGTGTGTTGGTCTGGTGTATTCAGTGTGTTGGTCTGGTGTATTCAGTGTGTTGGTCTGGTGTATTCAGTGTGTTGGTCTGGTGTATTCAGTGTGTTGGTCTGGTGTATTCAGTGTGTTGGTCTGGTGTATTCAGTGTGTTGGTCTGGTGTATTCAGTGTGTTGGTCTGGTGTATTCAGTGTGTTGGTCTGGTGTATTCAGTGTGTTGGTCTGGTGTATTCAGTGTGTTGGTCTGGTGTATTCAGTGTGTTGGTCTGGTGTATTCAGTGTGTTGGTCTGGTGTATTCAGTGTGTTGGTCTGGTCTGGTGTATTTAGTGTGTTGGTCTGGTCTGGTGTATTTAGTGTGTTGGTCTGGTCTGGTGTATTTAGTGTGTTGGTTTGGTGTATTCAGTGTGTTGGTTTGGTGTATTCAGTGTGTTGGTCTGGTGTATTCAGTGTGTTGGTCTGGTGTATTTAGTGTGTTGGTCTGGTCTGGTGTATTTAGTGTGTTGGTCTGGTCTGGTGTATTTAGTGTGTTGGTTTGGTGTATTCAGTGTGTTGGTTTGGTGTATTCAGTGTGTTGGTCTGGTGTATTCAGTGTGTTGGTCTGGTGTATTCAGTGTGTTGGTCTGGTGTATTCAGTGTGTTGGTATGGTCTGGTGTATTTAGTGTGTTGGTCTGGTCTGGTGTATTTAGTGTGTTGGTCTGGTCTGGTGTATTTAGTGTGTTGGTCTGGTCTGGTGTATTTAGTGTGTTGGTCTGGTCTGGTGTATTTAGTGTGTTGGTCTGGTCTGGTGTATTTAGTGTGTTGGTCTGGTGTATTTAGTGTGTTGGTCTGGTGTATTCAGTGTGTTGGTCTGGTGTATTCAGTGTGTTGGTCTGGTGTATTTTGTGTGTTTTTCTGGTGTATTTAGTGTGCTGGTCTGGTGTATTTTGTGTGTTGGTCTGGTGTATTCAGTGTGTTGGTATGTGTACAGTAGGGGAATGTGTTTGATCCCTATCTGTCCCATGATTGTCCACGTTAGCTGTCAATCATTCTCAGGTTTGTAGGCCTCCTTGCTTGCACACGCTTTTTCAGTTCTGCCCACAAATTTTATATAGGATTGAGGTCAGGGATTTGTGATGGCTGCTCCAATACCTTGACTTTGTTGTCCTTAAGCCATTTTGTCACAACTTTGGAAGTATGTTTGGGGTCTTTGTCCATTTGGAAGATCATTTGCGACCAAGCTTTAACTTCCTGACTGATGTCTTGCGATGTTGCTTCAATATATCCACATAATTTTCCCCCCTCATGATGCCATCTATTTTGTGAAGTGCACCAGTCCCTCCTGCAGCAAAGCACCCCCACAACATGATGCTGCTACCCCCGTGCTTCACGGTTGGGATGGTGTTTTTGGGCTTGCAAGCATCCCCCGTTTTCCTCCAAACATAACGATGGTCATTATGGCAAACAGTTGTATTTTTGTTTCGTCAGACCAGAGGACTTTTCTCCAAAAAGTACATCTTTGTTCCCATGTGCAGTTGCAAACCGTAGTCTGGCTTTTTAATGGCGGTTTTGGAGCAGTGGCTTCTTCCTTGCTGAGCGGCCTTTCAGGTTATGTTCGATATAGGACTTGTTTTACTGTGGATATAGATACTTTTGTACCTGTTTCCTCCAGCATCTTCACATGGTCCTTTGCTGTTGTTCTGGGATTGATTTGCACTTTTCACACCTAAGTACGTTCATCTCTAGGAGACAGAACGCGTCTCCTTCCTGAGCGGTATGACGACTGCGTGGTCCCATGGTGTTTATACTTGCGTACTATTGTTTGTACAGATGAATGTGGTACCTTCAGGCGTTTGGAAATTGCTCCCAAGGATGAACCAGACTTGTGGAGGTCTACAATTTTTTTCTGAGGTCTTGGCTGATTTCTTTAGATTTTCCCATGATGTCAAGCAAAGAGGCACGGAGTTTGAAGGTAGTCCTTGAAATACATCCACAGGTACACCTCCAATTGACTCAGGCTAATTGACCCACTGGAATTGTGATACAGTGAAATAATCTGTCTGTAAACAATTGTTGGAAAAATTACTTGTGTCATGCACAAAGTAGATGTCCTAACCGACTTGCCAAAACTATAGTTCGTTAACAAGAAATTTGTGGAGTGGTTGAAAAACTAGTTTTAATGACTCCAACCTGAGTGTATGTTAACTTCCGACTTCAACTGTATATACATTGACATTTGAAATGTGTTATTATTTTGCGACTTTTGTGAGTGTGATGTTTGCTGTACATTTTTTATTGTTTAATTCACTTTTGTTTATTATCTATTTCACTTGCTTTGGCAATGTAAACATATGTTTCCCATGTCAATAAAGCCCCTAAAATGTAAAATTGAAGTTGACTTGAGAGAACGAGAGACTTCGAAGGTCATGGGAAAACGAGTCCATTCCATGCTCATCTTAGCCTTGTGGTGGTCCCACATCCCATAGAAGAAATGTAGCCTGGTCCCAGATCTGTTTGCACTGTCTTTCTGACTCCGATGGGCATTGTGATGTGGCTAAGGCAAGATCTGTGATCAGGCTAAAAGAAAAGGGTTTCTATATTGTGTCTCTTTGTACTTAAGTGTCTATCATGATCATGTGCTCAACACATAGAAAGCCTGTTGTGGGACTTAAGTGTGATTTTCAATTACAAGAAAAGAATCAAGTTAAATTGGAAAGCATACAATTCTAAGGACTGTGTCTTGGTGTGTGTTGGCTTACAGTCTGTCTGTCTTGTGTCCACAGCATGTGGAGAGGCTTGAATGTGAACTGTGCAGACAGTTCAGGGTACACACCCCTCCACCACGCATCACTGAACGGACACAGGTAAGAGTGTGTGTGAATGTGGAGAGGTGGCTGGTGGGGGTGAGGAAGTGTTTGTCCGTGTGCTTGCATGCTTGTGAGTGTAATACAATGTGATTGCCTTTTCCAGACACACACATACTAGGGCTGTGCGATATATCAAATGAATTAGATTCATTTAAATATGTTTTTCTGCGATATTCCAAATGCCTGTATCACAAGAATCAAGTATTCTTTTTTTATCTGCTAGTTGTCATGTAGTCTTCTTGGTCTCGTCTCCTTCTCTTCTGCTGTGACTGTTAACCTTCCCATTTACACATACACACCAACACTTGAAAGCCAGATCAGTTTAATTGCAAAAAAGCATGTTAAACTATTTTATTAAAATAATGACATTATTAGTGGCTCTTACGGTTGTAGAAGGTTTATATTTAGTTTAGTCAAGTCCTGAATTCATTAGATCATTGCTGACTGTTTGAAATGCAGTGTATTGACCTTTAATTGTACAACAAAGATGATTTAGAGAAAACAGAAATAATATATATTGTGAATCTCCCTTAAGTTTGAAAAAGCTCTTACATACACATACACACCAGTCTCTTTCCACATTCTCTCTCTCTCTCTCACACACACACACACACACACACACACACACACACACACACACACACACACACACACACACACACACACACACACACAAATCCCTTTTTCCCACTGTTGGATTAAGATGAGTCTGACGGCTAGCCCTGCTCAGCCAAACTGTCGGATTAACGCTGTGCTTTGGAGGCAATAATGTGGATTTCCTTCTTAGAACAGCTGCAGTAGAGGAGGTAGAGAGAGGGGAGAGAGGAGGTAGAGAGAGGGGAGAGAGGAGGTAGAGAGAGGGGAGAGAGGAGGTAGAGAGAGGGGAGAGGGGAGGGAGAGAGCGAGGGGGAGGGGGGGTCAGGCACAGAAGGAGAGAGGGAGGCACAGAAGGAGCGAGAGCGAAGCAGGCACAGAAGGAGCGAGAGCGAAGCAGGCACAGAAGGAGCGAGAGCGAAGCAGGCACAGAAGGAGCGAGAGCGAAGCAGGCACAGAAGGAGAGAGAGCGAAGCAGGCACAGAAGGAGCGAGAGCGAAGCAGGCACAGAAGGAGCGAGAGCGAAGCAGGCACAGAAGGAGCGAGAGCGAAGCAGGCACAGAAGGAGCGAGAGCGAAGCAGGCACAGAAGGAGCGAGAGCGAAGCAGGCACAGAAGGAGCGAGAGCGAAGCAGGCACAGAAGGAGCGAGAGCGAAGCAGGCACAGAAGGAGCGAGAGCGAAGCAGGCACAGAAGGAGAGAGAGCGAAGCAGGCACAGAAGGAGAGAGAGAGTGAGACGGAGAGGGAGAGAGAAGGAGACAGAGATAAAGGGAGAGAGAGCAAAAAGTACAGGCTCCAAGTGAAAAACAAGGTCACCAACACACACTTCGAGAAGTGATTTAGAACTTTAGATGAGGGGGGGACAAGGAGGGAACTAACCATTTAACTGTACACTTTTAGACCGTTGAGTTTTGACAATGGATACATCCTAAATTGCACCGTATTCCCTATATACTGTAGTAGTGCACTATATAGGGAATAGGGGCCATTTGGGACACAATCAATGTGAACGTGCCATTCTAAAAGGTGAAGCAACAAACTGAATTGTTTCAATGTGAAGAGTTAATTTCAGTCCAGCTAATGCTATTAATGATTTTAATCCACACACATATAAACATTCAATCAGCCTTGGTTATGCAGCTGGCATTATGATTCGGGACAAGTAAAGTACTTATGCTTTTCTTTCTCTCTCCCCCTTCTCGCTCTGTTTCCATTTTCTTTCTCTCTCTCTCTCTTTACGGTTTCTTGCCTTTCTTTCCCCCTCTCTCTCTATTCCATCTCTTCCCTCTCTCCCTCGCACTCTCTCACTCCCGTTACTGCTTTCCTCTCTCTCTATCCCCTTCTGCCATCCTCCCCATCCTCCTCCCTCTTTCCCCTCCATCCTCCTCCCTCCTTCCCCTCCATCCTCCTCCCTCCTTCCCCTCCATCCTCCTCCATCCTCCTCCCTCCTTCCCCTCCATCCTCCTCCCTCCTTCCCCTC
This sequence comes from Salvelinus namaycush, assembly GCF_016432855.1. Taxonomy (NCBI): domain Eukaryota; kingdom Metazoa; phylum Chordata; class Actinopteri; order Salmoniformes; family Salmonidae; genus Salvelinus; species Salvelinus namaycush. The sequence continues at coordinate 40,655,499 of NC_052312.1, forward strand.
CATCCTCCTCCCTCCTTCCCCTCCATCCTCCTCCCTCCTTCCCCTCCATCCTCCTCCCTCTTTCCCCTCCATCCTCCTCCCTCCTTCCCCTCCTCAGGGACGTGGTGTTGAAGTTGCTCCAGTTTGAAGCCTCCACCAATGTGGCTGACAGTAAGGGCTGCTTCCCGTTGCACCTGGCCGCCTGGCGCGGGGACGTAGACATCGTCCGTATCCTCGTCCACCACGGGCCCTCGCACTGCCGCGTCAACCAGCAGGTGACAACACACTGTTCTGTTCTATACTGTACTGCACACTATACTGTACTGCACACTATTCTGTACTACACACTATTATGTTCTACACTGTTCTGTAGTATACTGTACTGCACACTATTCTGTACTACACACTATTATGTTCTACACTGTTCTGTGCTACACACTTACGTACTACACACTATGTACTACACACTATTCTGTAGTACACTATTATATTCTACACACTATTCTGTTCTACACTATTCAGTAGTACACTAGTCTGTCCTACACACTCTACTACACAATAGTATGTACAACACACTATTCTGCACTACACACTTCTGTACTACACACTATTCTGCACTGCGCACTATTCTGCACTACACACTATTCTGCACTACACTATTCTGTTCTACACACTATTCTGTAGGACACTTCTGTTCTACACACAATTATGTACTACACACTATTCTACACTACACACTATTCTGTTCTACACACTATTCTGTTCAATTCACTGTTCTGTTCTACACACTATTCTTTTCTACACACTATTCCATACTACACACTGTTGCTTAATACACTATTCTGCACTACACTATTCTGTTCTACACACTATTCTGTAGGACACTTCTGTTCTACACACAATTATGTACTACACACTATTCTACACTACACACTGTTGCTTAATACACTACTCTGTTCTACACACTACTCTGTTCTACACACTATTCTGTACTACACACTATTCTGTACTACACACTATTCTGTTCTACACACTATTCTGTTCAATTCACTGTTCTGTTCTACACACTATTCCATACTACACACTGTTGCTTAATACACTACTCTGTTCTACACACTATTCTGTTCTACACACTACTCTGTTCTACACACTATTCTGTTCTACACACCACTCTGTTCTACACACTATTCTGTTCTACACACTATTCCATACTACACACTGTTGCTTAATACACTATTCTGTTCTACACACTATTCTGTTCTACACACTATTCCATACTACACACTGTTGCTTAATACACTATTCTGTTCTACACACTATTCTGTTCTACACACTATTCTGTTCTACACACTATTAAATACTACACACTGTTGCTTAATACACTATTATGTTCTACACACTATTCTGTTCTACACTATTCAGTAGTACACTAGTCTGTCCTACACACTCTACTACACAATAGTATGTACAACACACTATTCTGCACTACACACTTCTGTACTACACACTATTCTGCACTGCGCACTATTCTGCACTACACACTATTCTGCACTACACTATTCTGTTCTACACACTATTCTGTAGGACACTTCTGTTCTACACACAATTATGTACTACACACTATTCTACACTACACACTATTCTGTTCAATTCACTGTTCTGTTCTACACACTATTCTTTTCTACACACTATTCCATACTACACACTGTTGCTTAATACACTATTCTGTTCTACACACTATTCTGTTCTACACACTATTCCATACTACACACTGTTGCTTAATACACTATTCTGCACTACACTATTCTGTTCTACACACTATTCTGTAGGACACTTCTGTTCTACACACAATTATGTACTACACACTATTCTACACTACACACTGTTGCTTAATACACTACTCTGTTCTACACACTATTCTGTTCTACACACTATTCTGTACTACACACTATTCTGTACTACACACTATTCTGTACTACACACTATTCTGTTCTACACACTATTCTGTTCAATTCACTGTTCTGTTCTACACACTATTCCATACTACACACTGTTGCTTAATACACTACTCTGTTCTACACACTATTCTGTTCTACACACTACTCTGTTCTACACACTATTCTGTTCTACACACTACTCTGTTCTACACACTATTCTGTTCTACACACTATTCCATACTACACACTGTTGCTTAATACACTATTCTGTTCTACACACTATTCTGTTCTACACACTTTCCATACTACACACTGTTGCTTAATACACTATTCTGTTCTACACACTATTCTGTTCTACACACTATTCCATACTACACACTATTCCATACTACACACTGTTGCTTAATACACTATTATGTTCTACACACTATTCTGTTCTACACACTATTCCATACTACACACTGTTGCTTAATACACTATTCTGTTCTACACACTATTCTGTTCAATTCACTGTTCGGTTCTACACACTATTCTGTTCTACACACTGTTGCTTAATACACTACTCTGTTCTACACACTATTCTGTTCTACACACTATTCCATACTACACACTGTTGCTTAATACACTACTCTGTTCTACACACTATTCTGTACTACACACTATTCCATACTACACACTGTTGCTTAATACACTACTCTGTTCTACACACTATTCTGTTCTACACACTATTCTGTTCTACACACTATTCTGTTCTACACACTATTCTGTTCTACACACTATTCTGTTCTACACACTATTCTGTTCTACACACTATTCTGTTCTAAACACTATTCCGTACTACACACTGTTGCTTAATACACTACTCTGTTCTACACACTATTCTGTACTACACACTTCTGTTCTACACACTATTCTGTTCTACACACTGTTCTGTTCTACACACTATTCTGTTCTACACACTATTCTGTTCTACACACTATTCTGTTCTACACACTGTTGTTTAATACACTATTCTGTTCTACACACTATTCTGTTCTACACACTATTCTGTTCTACACACTGTTGTTTAATACACTATTCTGTTCTACACACTGTTGTTTAATACACTATTCTGTTCTACACACTGTTGTTTAATACACTATTCTGTTCTACACACTATTCTGTTCTACACACTATTCTGTTCTACACACTGTTGTTTAATACACTATTCTGTTCTACACACTGTTGCTTAATACACTGTTCTGTTCTACACACTATTCTGTTCTACACACTGTTGCTTAATACACTGTTCTGTTCTACACACTACTCTGTTCTACACACTGTTGTTTAATACACTATTCTGTTCTACACACTGTTGTTTAATACACTATTCTGTTCTACACACTGTTGTTTAATACACTATTCTGTTCTACACACTATTCTGTTCTACACACTATTCTGTTCTACACACTGTTGTTTAATACACTATTCTGTTCTACACACTGTTGCTTAATACACTGTTCTGTTCTACACACTATTCTGTTCTACACACTGTTGTTTAATACACTATTCTGTTCTACACACTGTTGTTTAATACACTATTCTGTTCTACACACTATTCTGTTCTACACACTGTTGTTTAATACACTATTCTGTTCTACACACTATTCTGTTCTACACACTATTCTGTTCTACACACTATTCTGTTCTACACACTATTCTGTTCTACACACTGTTGTTTAATACACTATTCTGTTCTACACACTGTTGTTTAATACACTACTCTGTTCTACACACTGTTGTTTAATACAATATTCTGTTCTACACACTGTTGTTTAATACACTATTCTGTTCTACACACTATTCTGTTCTACACACTGTTGTTTAATACACTATTCTGTTCTACACACTATTCTGTTCTGACACACTGTTTTGATACCTTCTTCTAAACACTGTTTTTATACACTATTCTGTTCTACACACTGTTGTTTAATACACTATTCTGTTCTACACACTGTTGTTTAATACACTACTCTGTTCTACACACTGTTGTTTAATACACTATTCTGTTCTACACACTGTTGTTTAATACACTACTCTGTTCTACACACTGTTGTTGGCTTCATGCAGTGCATTACCAAGCAATAATAACCTAATGCTGGTTGTGGATCCTAACGTGTCTCGGCCTAACGTGTCCCTCCCAACCTCCCTCCCTCCCTCCCCCTCTCTCTCTCTCTCCCTCCCTCCTCCCTCCCTCCCTCCCCTCCCTCCCTCCTCCATCCACCCCTCCCTCCCTCCCTCCCTCCCTCCATCCACCCCTCCCTCCCTCCCTCCACTCCACCCCTCCCTCCTCCCTCCCTCCCTCCTCCATCCACCCCTCCCCTCCCTCCCTCCATCCACCCCTCCCTCCCTCCCTCCCTCCCTCCCTCCCATCCACCCCTCCTCCCTCCCTCCCTCCCTCCATCCACCCCTCCCTCCCTCCCTCCAATCCACCCTCCCTCCCCTCCCTCCTCCCTCCCCCTCCCTCCCTCCTCCCTCCCTCCCTCCCTCCTCTCCTCTCCCTCCCTCTGTACTAGTCTAACTGCAATGGGGGAGTTTATTTGTTAAGCCTAGTCATTAATTAGCCGAAAGTCGTCTTGACACCACTACGTTGTTACAATTGGTTAATTACTAGTGGATGTGATAGGAGTGGGGCTGTTCAAGGGCTCTAGGGCTGCGTCACAAATGGCACCATATTTCTTACATAGTGCATTACTTGTGACCAAGCTCTTTGAGCCCAGGTCAAAAGTAGTGCACCGTATAGGGACTAGTGTGCCCTTTGGGCGCAGCCAGGATCTGCCTAAGGAAGTTTGGAGCAGAAGGAACACCTTATTGATCCACCAGCACTGATGAAACAACTAACACACTGTGATTGATGACGCCGGAGTGTTTGTTGAACGTGTGTGGGGGAGGGAGGGAAGGGAGGGAGGGAGGGAGGGAGGGAGGGAGGTGAGGGAGGGAGGGAGGGTGGAGGGAGGAGGGAGGGAGGGAGGAGGGAGGGAGGGAGGGAGGAGGGAGGGAGGAGGGAGGAGGGGAGGGAGGGAGGGAGGAATGGAGGGTTGGGGGGAGTAAGGGAGGGAGGGAGGAATGGAGGGTTGGAGGGAGTAAGGGAGGGAGGGAGGGGTGGATGGAGGGATGGATGGAGGGATGGAGGAGGGAGGAGGGAGGGAGGAGGGGAGGGGAGGGAGGGAGGGGAGGGAGGAGGGAGGGAGGGTGGGGGGGGGGTGGATGGATGGATGGATGGAGGGAATGTTTGTGTGTACCGGTACATTTATGTATGAACACCAATGCTTGTGTGTTGATCGCTGTGCGTATGCTTTGGATTGAAGTGGAGTATTTTAAGGGTATTACAGGGGTATTTTCCGCTATCCAGGTCCCCCATTGAAAACCCTTTTTATCAGACAGTCAACCTCTCAGTCCTACCCAGTCAGACAATCAGCATTCCTCCCAGTTAGTGTTAGTGTGGGGGTCTTATACCCCTTCCCCTGGAAGAAAGACCGCTTTTGATCCCCCTTTCACCCCTCCACCTCTCCCCCCTTTTCCTCTCATCCCCCTTCTTTCTGGACGGGCAGCGCTTTTAACATGAGTTCCTTTCTAGTCTCGGTCAGCAGTGGTGAAGGGCTGTGGGTCTGGGAGCTGTTCAAGACAGCAAAGGGTTGATTTTTCCAACGAGCGGCTCTGACAGTTGCCTTTATTGTCCATTGTTGGCGGAGGGAAGGAGGGATGACGGGAGGGGTGGAGGGATGGGGTGGAGGGATGGAACATCAGGGGGACAAATGGAGCTCACTCTCACCTTCCTGTGAGGTCAGGGGGTCAGGTCAGTGGCCCTTTTCCTCTCTTTCTTCATTTCTCTCCCTTTTTTCTTTCTCCCTTTCTCTCTCCCTCTGTTTCTTTCTCTCTTTCTTTCTCTCTCTATCCTCTCTCTCATCTGGTATGACTGGGGAAGGAATGTGACTCTGCTGAAGGTAGTAGCAGCTGGGGAACAATGGGGGATTGTACTGCTGGAGGGGGACACACACGTATGTATGTATATATGCAATAGATTCCAAAGAACAAATGACACACACACACATAAAGTAATCCTGCATACATACACAGTATGTCCCACATAGACAGACACTAAAGACTTGAAGGAAAATAGTCTAACACGGTTATGAGCACACACACACAGACTGTTTGTATAAGTGCCTTGGCGTGCCTCTGTGTAACTACATCCTGTTGAATGATTTAGGTTTCCTCCCTTGTGCGTGTGTGTGCGTGTGTGTGTGTGCACGTGTGTGTGAGTGCGTGTGTGCGTGTGTGTGTGAGAGCAAGAGAGAGAGAGATAGAGACCACGTCTGTGTGAGTGAGAGAGAGAGAGAGAGAGAGAGAGAGAGAGAGAGAGAGAGAGAGAGAGAACCACCGTCTGTGTGAGGGAGAGAGAGAGAGAGAGGGAGAGAGAGAGAGAGAACACGCTGTGTGTGGAGAGAGAGAGAGAGAGAGAGAGAGAGAGAGTAGAGAGCAGAGAGAGAATGAGAGAGAGCACGTCTGTGTGAGTGAGAGAGAGAGAACCACGTCTGTGAGTAGAGAGAGACCACGTCTTTGAGTGAGAGATGAGAGAGAGAGAGAGAGAGATGAGAGGAGAGAGAGGAGAGAGAGATAGAGAGAGAGAGAGAGAGAGAGGAGAAGGTGAGAAAAAAGAGAGAGAGAGAGAGAGAGAGAGAGAGAGAGAGAGAGAGAGAGAGAGAGAGAGACCACGTCTGTGTGAGTGAGAGAGAGAGAGATAGAGAGAGAGAGAGAGACCATATGTGCGTGTGAATGAGGCTCATATGTCAGGATCTTTAGGGTCAAGGGTCAGGCCATGCTAACTGTGAGCAGGAGGCACGGTGACTGGAGGGTAAACAGAGAGGCCTGGGGCTGTCTGACACACACACACAACACTGCTCAGTAGGGTAAAGAGAGGTTGAAGATTTCGTAAAAAAAAAAATAGTGGTGGCCGTTTGTCCGTCGAGTCCTTGTTTCCACGCTGACGGAAAGGCAACTGGTTTGCGATGACATATCCCATTGTCTGGGAGGTTGGGGGTATGACGTGCGTGGGCGGGAGCGTTCTACTGTATGTATCGATGCTCCCTCCCTGCTATAAGGCACGTGGTTCAAAAAAGAAAAAAAAAAAAAAAAAAAAAAAAAAAAAAAATATCTGGGAGGGAAAGGGGAGAACGTGGGGGGGGAGGGGGGGGAGGAAGGAAGAGACGGAGGGGAGGGGGGGGGGGAAAAAAGGAAGGGGAGCAGAGGAAGGAGAGGAGAGAGGGGGGGAAGGGGAGGAGAGGGGGGAAGGAAAAGGAGGGAGGGGAGGAAAGAAAAAAAAGGGAGGGGGGGGGAAGAGGGGAGAGAAAAAAAGGAAAAGGCAAAAAAAAAAAAAAAGA
>NC_052312.1:40662934-40667934 GCF_016432855.1 Salvelinus namaycush
TTGTGAGAACAGATAGTGTATTAAACAACAGTGTGTAGAACAGAGTAGTGTATTAAACAATAGTGTGTAGAACAGAGTAGTGAGTAGAACAGAATAGTGTGTAGAACAGAATAGTGTATTAAACAACAGTGTGTAGAACAGAGTAGTGTATTAAACAACAGTGTGTAGAACAGAACAGTGTATTAAACAACAGTGTGTAGAACAGAGTAGTGTATTAAACAACAGTGTGGTAGAACGCATAGTGTATTAAACAACAGTGTGTAGAACAGAATAGTGTGTAGAACAGAATAGTGTGTAGAACAGAAAGATGTTGTAGAACAGAATAGTGTGTAGAACAGAATAGTGTAATTAAACAACAGTGTGTAGAACAGAACAGTGTATAAACAACAGTGTGTAGACAGAACAGTGTATTAAACAACAGTGTGTAGACGAGTAGTTATTAAAAAAGTGTGGTAGACGATAGTGTATTAAACAACAGTGTGTAGACAAGAGTAGTGTTATTAAACAACAGTGTGTGAAATCAGAATAGTGTATTAAACAACAGTGTGTAGAACAGAATAGTGTGTAGAACAGAATAGTGTATTAAACAACAGTGTGTAGAACAGAATAGTGTGTAGAACAGAATAGTGTATTAAACAACAGTGTGTAGAACAGAATATTGTATTAAACAACAGTGTGTTAGAACAGAGTAGTGTATTAAACAACAGTGTGTAGAACAGAGAGTGTATTAAACAACAGTGTGTAGAACAGATAGTGGTAGAACAGAATAAGTGTGTAGAACAGAATAGTGTGTAGAACAGAATAGTGTTTGTAGAACAGAATAGTGTATTAAACAACAGTGTGTAGAAACAGAATAGTGTGTAGAACAGAATAGTGTATTAAACAACAGGTGTAGAACAGAATAGTGTATTAAACAACAGTGTGTAGAACAGAATAGTGTGTAGAACAGAACAGTGTATTAAGCAACAGTGTGTAGAACAGAATAGTGTATTAAACAACAGTGTGTAGAACAGAATAGTGTGTAGAACAGAATAGTGTGTAGAACAGAATAGTGTATTAAAACAACAGTGTGTTAGAACAGAATAGTGTATTAAACAACAGTGTGTAGAACAGAATAGTGTATTAAACAACAGTGTGTAGAACAGAATAGTGTGTAGAACAGAATAGTGTGTAGAACAGAATAGTGTATTAAACAACAGTGTGTAGAACAGAATAGTGTGTAGAACAGAATAGTGTGTAGAACAGAATAGTGTATTAAACAACAGTGTGTAGAACAGAACAGTGTATTAAGCAACAGTGTGTAGAACAGAATAATGTGTAGAACAGAACAGTGTATTAAGCAACAGTGTGTAGAACAGAGTAGTGTGTAGAACAGAACAGTGTATTAAAAACAGTGTGTAGAACAGAATAGTGTATTAAACAACAGTGTGTAGAACAGAGTAGTGTGTAGAACAGAACAGTGTATTAAACAACAGTGTGTAGAACAGAATAGTGTGTAGAACAGAATAGTGTGTAGAACAGAATAGTGTATTAAACAACAGTGTGTAGAACAGAATAGTGTATTAAACAACAGTGTGTAGAACAGAATAGTGTGTAGAACAGAATAGTGTGTAGAACAGAATAGTGTATTAAACAACAGTGTGTAGAACAGAATAGTGTGTAGAACAGAACAGTGTATTAAGCAACAGTGTGTAGAACAGAATAGTGTATTAAACAACAGTGTGTAGAACAGAGTAGTGAGTAGAACAGAATAGTGTATTAAACAACAGTGTGTAGAACAGAATAGTGTGTAGAACAGAATAGTGTATTAACAACAGTGTGTAGAACAGAATAGTGTGTAGAACAGAATAGTGTATTAAACAACAGTGTGTAGAACAGATATTGTATTAAAAACAGTGTGTAGAACAGAGTAGTGTATTAACAACAGTGTGTAGAACAGAATAGTGTATTAAACAAACAGTGTGTAGAACAGAATAGTGGTAGAACAGATAGTGTGTAGAACAGAATAGTGTGTTAGAACAGAATAGTGTGTAGAACAGAATAGTGTATTAAAACAACAGTGTGTAGAACAGAATAGGTGTAGAACAGAATAGAATAGTGTATTAAACAACAGTGTGTAGAACAGAATAGTGTATTTAAACAACAGTGTGTAGAAACAGAATAGTGTGTAGAACAGAACAGTGTATTAAGCAACAGTTGTGTAGAACAGAATAGTGTATTAAACAACAGTGTGTGAACAGAATAGGTGTTAGAACAGAATGTGTGTAGAACAGAATGTGATATTAAACAACAGTGTGTAGAACAGAATAGTGTATTAAACAACAGTGTGTTGAACAGAATAGTGTGTAGAACAGAATAGTGTGTAGAAACAGAATATGTATTAACAACAGTGTGTAGAACAGAATAGTGTGTAGAACAGAATAGTGTGTGAACAGAATAGTGTATAACAACAGTGTGTAGAACAACAGTGTATTAAGCAACAGTGTGTAGAACAGAATAGTGTGTAGAACAGAACAGTGTATTAAGCAACAGTGTGTAGAACAGAGTAGTGTGTAGAACAGAACAGTGTATTAAACAACAGTGTGTAGAACAGAATAGTGTATTAAACAACAGTGTGTAGAACAGAGTAGTGTGTAGAACAGAACAGTGTATTAAACAACAGTGTGTAGAACAGAATAGTGTATTAAGCAACAGTGTGTAGAACAGAATAGTGTGTAGAACAGAATAGTGTGTAGAACAAAGAATAGTGTATTAAACAACAGTGTGTAGAACAGAGTAGTTGTTGTTAGAAACAGAAGTAGTGAGTTAGAACAGAATAGTGTGTAGAATAAGAACTAGGTGTGAGAAACAGAATAGTGTATAAACAACAGTGTGTAGAACAGAATAGTGTGTAGAACAGAAAGTGTGTAGAACAGAATAGTGTGTAGGACAGAATAGTGTATTAAAACAAACAGTGTGTAGAACAGAAGTAGTGTTGTAGAACAGAACAGTGTATTAAGCACAGTGTGTAGAACAGAATAGTGTGTAGAACAGAACAGGTATAGAACAGTGGTGTAGAACAGAGTAGTGTGTAGAACAGAACAGTGTATTAAACAACAGTGTGTAGAACAGAATAGTGTATTAAACAACAGTGTGTAGAACAGAGTAGTGTGTAGAACAGAACAGTGTATTAAACAACAGTGTGTAGAACAGAATAGTGTATTAAGCAACAGTGTGTAATACAGAATAGTGTGTAGAACAGAATAGTGTGTAGAACAGAATAAGGTATTAAACACAGTGTGTAGAACAGAATAGTGTGTAGAACAGAAATAGTGTGTAGAAACAGATAGTGTATTAAAAACAGTGTGTAGAACAGGAATAGTGTGTAGAACAGAAAGTGTATTAAAGCAACAGTGTGTAGAACAGAATAGTGTTAAACAACAGTGTGTAATAACAGAGTAGTGAGTAGAAACAGAATAGTGTAGTAAACAACAGTGTGTAGAACAGAATATGGTGTAGAACAGAATAGTGTTGTAGAAACAGAATAGTGTGTAGAACAGAATAGTGTGTAGAACAGAATAGTGTATTAAACAAAGTGTGTAGAAACAGAGATAGTGTGTAGAAACAGATTAGTGAGTAGAACAGAATAGTGTGTAGAACAGAAATAGGTGTAGAACAGAAGTGTATTAACAACAGTGTGTAGAACAGAATAGTGTGTAGAACAGAAACAGTGTGTAGAAACAGAATAGTGTGTAGAACAAGAATAGTGTGTAGACAGATAGTGTATTAACAACAGTTGTGTAGAACAGAATAGTGTGTAGAACAGAAAGTGTATTAAACAACAGTGTGTAGAACAGAATAGTGTGTAGAACGAATAGGTGTAGAACAGAATAGTGTGTTGTAGAACAGAATAGTGTATTAAACAACAGGTGTGTAGAACAGAGTAGGTGTAGAAACAGAGTGTGAGTAGAACAGAATAGTGTGTAGAACAGAATAGTGTATTAAACAACAGTGTGTAGAAACAGAATAGTGTGTAGAAACAGGAATAGTGTGTAGAACAGAATAGTGTATTAAACAACAGTGTGTAGAAAGGAATAGAATTGTGTAGAACAGAATAGTGTGTAGAACAAGAATAGTGTGTAGAACAGAATAGTGTGTTAGAACAGATAGTGTATTAAACAACAGTGTGTAGAACAGAGTAGTGTGTAGAACAGAGTAGTGAGTAGAACAGAATAGTGTATTAAACAACAGTGTGTAGAACAGAGTAGTGTGTAGAACAGAATAGTGAGTAGAACAGAGTAGTGTATTAAACAACAGTGTGTAGAACAGAGTAGTGTGTAGAACAGAATAGTGTGTAGAACAGAATAGTGAGTAGAACAGAGTAGTGTATTAAACAACAGTGTGTAGAACAGAGTAGTGTGTAGAACAGAATAGTGTGTAGAACAGAATAGTGTGTAGAACAGAATAGTGTATTAAACAACAGTGTAGAACAGAGTAGTGTATTAAACAACAGTGTGTAGAACAGAATAGTGTGTGTAGAACAGAATAGTGTGTAGGAACAGAAATAGTGATAGAACAGAATAGTGTATAAACAACAGTGTGTAGAAAAGAATAGTGGTGTCGAACAGAATAGTGTGTAGAACAGAATAGTGTAGTTAAACTAACAGTGTGTAGAACAGAGTAGTGTGTAGAACAAGAGTAGTGTATTAAACAACAGTGTGTAGAAACGAGTAGTGTGTAGAAACAGAATAGTGTTGTTAGAACAGAAAGTGATAAAACAAACAGTGTGTAGAACAGAGAGTAGTGTGTAGAACAGAATAGTGTGTAGAAGAAGTAGTGTAGTAAACAAACAGTGTGTAGTAAACAGAGTAGTGTGTAGAACAGAGTAGTGAGAAGAACAGAGTAGGTGTAGAACAGAATAGTGTATTAGAACAACAGTGTGTAGAACAGAGTAGGGAGTAGAACAGAATAGTGTGTTAGAACAGAATAGTGTATTGAAACAAACAGTGTGTAGAACAGAT
>NC_052312.1:40672934-40677934 GCF_016432855.1 Salvelinus namaycush
TGCAGCGAACGGCAGGAGGGGAGGAAATAGGAGAGAAGGGGGGATGAGAGGAGAGAGGGGAAGGGGAGAAGGGGGGATGAGAGGAGAGAGGGGAAGGGGAGAAGGGAGGAATATAAGAAGAGAAGAGGAAAAAAGAGGAGAGAAAAGAAGAGAGGATGTTTCTCTAGGCTGGCAGGAAGACTCAGAGGGCCGTTGTCTCTTGCCGGAGTGGAGGAGTGTTACGGAGGATGTGATCGATGTAATGAAACACAGCCAAATGAGTTAATACCTCCTGATTACACTTGTCCTCAATCACACACACACACACAATTGGTTTAGACAATCGATCATAATGGCGTCAATATATGACTTGGATGACTTCAAACTAAACAAACTGAATAATGAGTTATTGTAAGGTGAAACTGCACTGACATAGCTGGATGTAGACATAGCTGGATGAGAAGGTTTAGATTGCTTGGGAAAACTGTGTGATGGGAGTGAGTTGTGTCAGACAGGATGCTCGATAGACTCTCTCTCTCTCTACAGTACCATCCCCCCTTCTGTTCTATTATTAGGTGGAACCGAGATGTTGTGTGTTCTGAGTGAAATATGATTTCAGTGTCAGTACTTAGAAACCCTGTATCCCTGTCTTAATAATCCTGTTATTGGGGATGTTTCTGTCTCAATCCCCATGACAGTCAGGGAAAACAGAGGGAAAATACACTGACAATAATAGTGGAATCATTCGGTATTGTTTTAGTTCATTGGCTCAAACGGAGTCAAGCTGCTGCCGTATAACAGAGCCAACACACTCCACCTGCCTGGAGAGAGGGGGATGAGGGAGGGAGGGAGGGTAGGGGGAGAGGGAGAGAGGGGTTGGAGAAGGGGAGGAAGAGAGAGAGTGACAGAGATATTCTTCTCTCTCTCTCTCTCTCTCTCTCTCTCTCTCTCTCTCTCTCTCTCTCTCTCTCTCTCTCTCTCTCTCTCTCTCTCTCTCTCTCTCTCTCTCTCTCTCTCTCTCTCTCTCTCTCTCTCTCTCTCTCTCTCTCTCTCTCTCTCTCTCAACAAGAGGAAAAACAGCATTTCAGAACACCGATCCAGTTCGCTCGGTCCAACTCCACAAACAATGCAATCCATCTCTCTCCCTCTCCCTCTGTCTCTCTTTCTCTCTCGCATTCTATCTTTCAGTCAGACGCTTTGCTCTGACTCACCCAAACAGCCAGCTCTATCTTTCAGTCAGACGCTTTGCCCTGACTCACCCAAACAGCCAGCTCTATTTTTCACTCAGACGCTTTGCCCTGACTCACCCAAACAGCCAGCTCTATTTTTCACTCAGACGCTTTGCCCTGACTCACCCAAACAGCCAGCTCTATTTTTCACTCAGACGCTTTGCCCTGACTCACCCAAACAGCCAGGTCTATTTTTCCTATTATCTCATATTGGCCAAGGCAGGAGATGTTTGGTTAAAGAAGAAAAGGGGGTGGGGGATGTAGAGAGAGGGAGAGAGTGAACGAGAGTGCGGGAAGGGAAAAGAAGAGAGAGGGAACAAGCCAGGGCCTCAGTGGACAACAAAGGGGTCTCTGTCCCTGCGCCAGCCCCAGCCGGGGTGGGGAGGGCTCACAGGAAAGGCCCTGGCTCCGGCCCGGCCTGCCTGAACAGGCTCCACATTGACTCCTCTTGGCAGCGGGGAGCTGAGGCTCTGGCCACCACCACAGAGCAGGGGTCAGGATTGAATAACCAATTATACAAGCACCGACAGAGTTTATCTACGCTTTGCAAACTGCCCAAACACTAACATTTTGAGGTGGAGGGAGGGAAGAAGGGAGGAAAGGAGGGAGGGATGGAAGGATGGAGGGAGGGGTGGTTGGTTCGGCACCCAGATGTCATTTCGTCTCTGCGTAGACACACACACAGCGTGTAAATTCACACACATTTATACACACACACACCACAACGCAGGGCAGGGCCGTGCTCCATTGGTGTGCCACAGTGCGGGAGCTTGGAGGTGACCCGTAGTGATACAGGCCTTAAGGGAGGCCTCAGCGTTGGTATTACCTACACTAGTAAATGGAGACAGGACACACACCTCGGTGTAATGTAGACAGGACACACACACACACTTCAGTATAATGGAGTAACCATTCTGTTCAAAATCATATGTATTAAATAAATGACTTCATGTTTCCTTTCTGCTCAGTTGACAAACATAAAACAATTCATTAACGTGACGAATTATTATAACAAACTGAATATTGAACAAAGATCAGGTTTTAAATCATAAAAAGCATCCCTAGGCCTGTACTCCCAACCAAAATGTGATTTGATGTAAAACAGTTCAGACTCTTCCCTCTCGGTGGACGAAGCCACAACACACATTCAATTATTATGATACGTTTGATGATCAATTCATGTCGTGGTTGTGGTGTGTCCTGAGGTTCAGGGAATTCTGATAGTCTTTCTAAAGTTCAATCGTTCCAGTGCTCAGTGCTGCTGCCAAATGTACGGAGAAAGACGCACACTGACAAACAACACGCCGTTAGGTTGAGAAGGATCAGCGAGGAGAGAGTGATGAGAGAGGTTTGTATCAAAAAGCTTTTGTCAAAACAGCGTGTCTTCCACCTACGCAAGGTTAGGTACTAAAAGTACCAATTATGTCTGTTGTTAGGAAAAGCTGCCTGCGCTTGGCAACAGTTGCAGTGGGTACTGTGTCAACAAGAAAATTCTCCCCGCACACTCCCTTTCTCCCACCGAACCAGACGAAATGGAGAGAGAGAGAGAGAGAGAGAGAGAGAGAGAGAGAGAGAGAGAGAGAGAGAGAGAGAGAGTAAAAGAGTCCCAAGTACCTCAGTCAGTGAGTCTACAGTAAGTTGGTTCAGATGACAGTCCAACTGTATTCATTAATAACCCCTAAACACCAAGACAGTCAGCAGGGGAACTCGTACGTTTATGACAGGAAAACACACAGTACTGTAGCAAATGCCTTCCAGCTCAACATCAACGGAGAGAGGAAGCAGATCAGACCAATACATGTCCAAATGGTTTTATTATTCTTCTCTCTCTCTCTCTCTCTCTCTCTCTCTCTCTCTCTCTCTCTCTCTCTCTCTCTCTCTCGCTCCCTCTCCCTCCCTCTCGCACAGTGTCTGTTCTGTCAACACGGTGTGTCTTACAGGAGAACCAATCACTACACACCCACAGGTACATATGGCCCAATGATCACGAAGGCGTTGACGAACAGCACACTAAACACTTTGGGCTCGAAATCGAGAGCTCTAGAGATATAATTACCTGTCAAAACACCTTCGACTGCTGAGAGTGTGTACTTGAATTGCTGCTAGAGAAGTGCACACTACCAAGCACACTACCAGGTATTAAACTAGAGATTTTTATTTTATTTCTTACTATGACATCTCTATTAGATTTTTTTTCAAAATAGTAGATTTATATTCAGAAATATATATTATAGTATCAGAGATTATATCAACTATAACAACAACATCCTCCTGGACTGAATATTTATGGTGCGTGCAAAACAGAATGAATCTAACATTTAATTGGATATACATATGCACATTATTGAGATATATCTACCGTCAACAATTTTATGAAATTGAAAATCTATTTATCTAAAACATTATTTTGTCCTTCATTTCTTCTCTGCATGTTTTGGTAACAGATGGTGTTGTCGGTGCTTATGTCCAATTTGATTTGAACCAAAAACTCAGCCAAATTTACACTGGCACAAATCTCACAGCGCCAAATTCATACTGGCAGATTGAAATAACTGCGTAGAGGGCATGACATTGGGGTAGAAAGACGGAGGACTAAATTGTAATGACATTTGTAAAAGTCGGCAAAACAACAAAAAGGAAAACTTTCTGTCCTAATTGTGATTTATTTTTACAAGTAGAAAAGTCTGATTTTAGCTTAATTGCAACATGTTTTTCAGGAGACAAACATCTCTCTCTCTCTCTCTTTCTCACACACACCCTTGTTTCCCCTACGTGCCTCATTGACAGTAGGTAGCCTAGCGGCAGGTAGCCTAGCGGCAGGTAGCCTAGCGGCAGGTAGCCTAGCGGTTAGAGCGTTGGACTAGTAACCGAAAGGCTGCAAGATCGAATCCCCGAGTTGACAAGATAAAAATCTGTCGTTCTGCCCCTGAACAAGGCAATTAACCCACTGTTCCCCGGTAGGCTGTCATTGTAAATAAGAATTTGTTCTTAATAACTGACCTGCCTAGTTAAATAAATAAATAAAATGGACCCCCATTACCATCAGTGGTAGATAACACTAGATAACATTCTGGTATTTGAATTCATTGGAGGATAATTCAGCTGCTCCCTGATAGGCCGCGTTAGAGGACCTTATTAAGACACAGTTAGGGGAATGATGTATTTTATATTATATACAGTTTATAACTTGAGGTGCAATGTGTCTAACAAACTAAGAGAATGTATGAATATTGTCAGCAATATAGTCTGCAGTTAATGTGTTCCATATTTTGAATAGATAGACAGTTGGGTTGATAATGAAATATAACAAAATGTCCTGTTAAATGACACTCCAGCTATAAACCTCTGACTTGACACCACAGCCACAGAAGGGTTAAAAACCAGAGGCAGGACGCCACTCTTTTCATGCACGCACATCACTCTTGTGAAAAGCCTTTAGTTTAAGTAGGCCAATAAATGTGTCCTTGTCCACACACACACACACACACACACACACACACACACACACACACACACACACACACACACACACACACACACACACACACACACACACACACACACACACACACACACACACACACACACACACACACACACCCCTACTGTAATGGAAGATGACATTTCCAATCTGTCTCGTGCCAATAGCCTCTCTTCACTTCCCCTGTCTCCCTCCACTCATCCCTCGCTCCTGTTCTCCGACCCAGGACTGACTGCCTGTCACAGCCCCGGGGCTACCGCCCATCACTTCTTTATGACATCACTTTAACGTGACAACAGAAGAACACAATG